>NC_081430.1:40779399-40835144 GCF_949786415.1 Peromyscus eremicus
TCTTTTAGCCCATCTTAGGATTTATTCAAGTCCCTATTTTTATTTTGTAATGAAGCAGGGAAACTAAAACAAAGTACTTTCTCTCTGGTTGCCCTGATGTTTTCTTAATTTTCTGGTGGTTGAATTTAACTTTTGTTTTTAGGAATGCCAGACATATTTCTCAGGCACCTAGATATTTGTCCTGGTTTTCAGATCTCTGCTTCTGTCATATTCAGACAGTCAGACCTATAAACATAGCATTTTGAGTGCTGATGTGTTGATGTTTTGCAGTAGGTAGGTCAGCATGTAGCTATTTTGTCTTAATGACGGGTCCTAATCCTAGCACAAGCATGTAGCACCCTGGACACTGTCAGTTTATTCTCTTTGTTCTCAATTTCCTTATCTATAAAACAGGGAATGAAATACTATTATTTATTTTATTATTAAATATGTCATTTTGGCATGCTTAAAACAATATCTGACACTATGTTACACATATAAAAAGAATCTTATGCCATATTTCAATGGCTCCTAGGTTGTAAAGAACTGCCTTGAGCTGAGCTTCCCTTGGCCAATCTTGCACTAATTGTAAGGGACTTTAACACAGGCTCTGTCTTCTCACTGATTTATCTTTGCTAGCTGTATCCTGGATTCCTTTGACAGAAGTCTGGGTTATTCTAGGTTATAAATAGAAATACGAATATCTATGGAAAGAAGGCAGCATTAGCTTATGATTAACCCCAAAAGCAATTGCCTTTGTACTGGTTCAAAACATGACTACAAATCTCTTATCCCAGCAAATTCTACAACACCATTCCCCTCTTCTAATATTACTAACATTCTGCACTCATTCCACATAAGACAGTCAAGGCCAATACACTTGTGAGTGGGTTCTCATTTCCATGTGACCTTAAGGGTGGAAAAACCAGTGGTGGCTTGTGGTTCACTGGAGACTAGCACACACCAATGGACAACTAAACAAATAAACATGCTTCACGAGAACTTCTCTTGAAATAAGAAAATAAAAACAAAGTATCTAGCATACAGTAGGCACTCAGAAAAGGTAGTTCCTTTCTCTCACTTTGTCTGGCTACCAGAAGCAATTTCTCCTCTCCCCAAGTTTTGCTCAACTTTTCTTTTCCTTGGTTAGGAAAACACGAGGATAATTGTAAAAGGATCCTCCTATACACTATATGATGGCTAACTCCTGTGGAAAAGGGGAGAAACTCTGCTGTAGAAAGTAGAGTGAGATCGTCTCCTCCATCAACTTGGGAGGAAGCTTGGAAATTATACAAAACAAGGTGAAGACTGTTACTCAGAAATGATAGTGTGAGTTGAGTGGTGGTGACACACACCTTTAATCCCAGCACCCTGGAGACAGAGGCAGGTGGGACACTGTTGAGTTCAAGGCCAGTCTGGTCTACAGAGCGAGATCCAGGATAACCAGGGCTACACAAAGAAATCCTGTCTTGAAAAAACCAAACCAAACCAACCAAAGCAAAGCAAACCAACCAAACAAACAAAAGAAGAAAGTGTGGACATATATACATGTTTCCAGTTGTGAATATGTGTGTCCAGGTTTGGGGAACCATTTTGACAGGGCAAACTAAGGCTACCAGACAGGAATTAATCGAAAGTGGTAGGCTGAAAAGTGGTTTGACCCAAGCAGTAGAACCAAAGCAACTTTTCCGTTTTGCATTCTGGGTACGCTGGAGGTAGCCACCTTCAAATTTCCTATCTTAAAAGATGCAAAAATCAAATTAAAATTACAGGTTTTATTTTGAGCTGTGTAGTTCATGGTGAATTCTTCAGACAAATCAGCAACAAAGATGTTCTTGAGCCTCTCAGAATTGAAATAACAAGATAAGAATAGGAAAATCTTTTTTTTTCTTTATTAAGAAATTTTCTACTCACTCCACATACCACCCACAGATCCCACCTCCTCCCTCCTCCCATCTCCCAGCCCTCCCTCCTAAGCCACCCCACATCCCCACATCCCCCAAATCAAGATCTCCCATGGGGAGTTAGCAGAGCCCAGCACACTGAGCCTTGGCAGGTCCAAGCCGCTTCCCACTGCACCAAGGCTGTGCAAAGTGTCACACCACAGTCACTGGGCTCCCAAAAGCCAGCCCATGTACCAGGGATGGATTCCAATCCCCCTGCCTGGTGTTCCCCAAACAGTTCCAGCCAAACAACTGTCTTCTGTATCCAGAGGGCCTAGTCCAGTCCCCTGGGGGCTTCATAGCCACTAGTCTACAGTTCATGGGCCTCAATAGTGTAGCCGGTCATCTCTGCACTTCTTCCTGTCATGATCTCCAAGTTCCCCGCTTGCAGAATTCCTCCTCTCTTTCATGGATTGGATTCCCGGAGCTCAGCCTGGCCCCTGGCCATGGATCTCTGCATCTGCCTCCACTTTGTCACTGGACAAAGGTTCTATGATGACGGTTAGGGTATTCACTAGACCAGTCACCAGAGTAGACCAATCCAGGCACCCTCTGGACCACTGCCAGCAGTCCAAGGCGGTGTCATCCTTGTGGGTTCCTGAGAGCCTCCCCAGCACCCTGCCTCTTCCTTTTCCCATGATGTCCTCATCTATCATGGTATCTTCCTCCCTGCCCTCCCACTCTGTCCCTGTTCCATCTTGACCCTCCCATTTCCCTATGTTCTCATTCCCCACTCCTCACCCTCTGCCATACCCCCAACACCCAGTCTGCTCATGTAGATCTCATCCACTTCTCCTTCACAGGGTCATCCATGTGTCCCTCCTAGGGTCTTTCCCTGTTAGCTAGCCTCTCTGGAGCTGTGGGTTGCAGTCTGGCCATCCCTTCCCTCACATCCGGTATCCACTTATGAGTGAGTACATGCTATGTTTGTCCTTCTGAGTCTGGGTTCCTCACACAGGATGTTATTTTCTAGTTCCATCCATTTGACTGCAAATTTCTTGATATCATTTTTTTAACTGCTGAGTAGTATTCCATTGTGTATATGTGCCACATTTTCTTTATCCATTCTTCAGTTGAGGGGCATCTAGGTTGTTTCCAGGTTCTTGCTATTACGAATAGTGCTGATATGAACATAGTTGAGCATGTGTCCTCATGGTAAGATTGAGCATTCCTTGGGTATATGCCCAAGAGTGGTATAGCTGGGTCTTGAGGAAGACTTATTCCCAATTTTCTGAGAAACCGCCATACTGATTTCCAGAGTGGCTGTACAAGTTTGCATTCCCACCAACAGTGGAGGAGTATTCCCCTTGCTCCACATCCTGTCCAACATAAGCTGTCTTCAGTGTTTTTGATCTTAGCCATTCTGACAGGTGTAAGATGATATCTCAGAGTCGTTTTGATTTGCATTTCCCTGATGACTAAGGATGTTGAGCAATTCTTTAAATATCTTTCAGCCATTTGAGATTCTTCTGTTGAGGATTCTCTGTTAAGCTCTGTAGCCCATTTTTTAATTGGATTGTTCAGTATTTTGAAGTCTAGCTTTTTGAGTTCTTTATATATTTTGGATATCAGCCCTCTGTCAGATGTGGGGTTGGTGAAGATCTTTTCCCAAGGAATAGGAAAATCTTATCCACCAAAGTTCAGTGCTGTTGTACATGTCCAGAAAAGGCCTTTGTGATCAATAGGTTCCTTAATTTACAAATGGTCATATATTTCTGTAAGTTAAATACCCAGATATTTGTGTGTGTGTGTGTGTGTGTGTGTGTGTTATGTGTGTTATATATGTGTTTGTGTTATGTGTGTGTGTGTGTGTGGTATGTGTGTTATATGTGTGTGTGTGCTCTCATGTGTGGAGGCCAGAGGTCTGTATTGGATCTCTTTCTCAGATGCACTTCATCTTATTTTAGGGTCATGGCCTTTCACTGAACCCACTGAATTTTGAGCTATGCTGGCTGTCCAGTGAGCTTCTGGAGCTCCCTGTTTCTGACCCCCCAGTGTTAAGGTTACATTTATATGCTTCCATAGCTGGGTTTTACATGGGTGCTAGGAGTCCAAGCTCAGGGCCTCAAGCTTGCGCAGCAGAACTTTCATTGATTGGACTGGGACATCTCCCCAGAACGTATATACCCAGTCTTAAATAGAGAGATAATAAAGTAAATGTCCTCAACAGCAAATATTCAAAGTGTAAGTAAATCCTTTGCTTCTGCTAGTAGATTGTTGAAGATCATTAGATGTATACAGACAGAGCTCTAAAGACGGCAAAAGCAAGCATTTTTCTTCATTTTAATCTTTTCTTAAAACAAACAAACAAACAAACAACCTACTATTTCAAATAGAAGAACAGAAAATTTGACTCTGGGAGTGATACAAATGGGTAGGGAATCTCCTGCCTGATGAAAAAAAAATGGGGGTCTTGGAAGTCTCTGTGAGCCCGGATTTACAACAAAGACTGCAGGCAGTAACCATAGCCACAGCAAGGCCTCCAGTTGGCTGGTCATGTTATCCTCACCAGCTTCCCCGGGATGAGGAAAAACAATGTATTCTTCTTCAATAGCTCAGGTTGTCTTCACTACTTACCAGCAGGAGTTTCTGACAACTTTGTTCTTGCCAATTTTAGGAATTTAAAGAGAAACAAAATATAACACATTTCTAACTGGGGCAGGAAGAAGCCAGTCTGCCTCATTAGTGAATGGAAAACAGTGTCCCCTTTGGGCTAGATCAAAAGGTCAATGTGACTGAAAGGCCTTCTTTATTAACTAAATACCCATTACATGGGTCAAGGCCAAGGCCAGCCTGATGGGTAGGTAACTCCCCATATGGTTTCATTTTAGGACTGAAATACCACCCCCTTGATCCTCCAAATGCCAAATACGGCTCCTATGTGCCCACTGATGCCTGAAATGTGTTTTATAGGAAAAAATGTCTTTCACGGAGCAGTTAGTAATAGGTTCATGGTGAAAGCACCTTAGGTGTGACTTCAGAACACACTGAGGTGCGAATGATTGGCCTCAGCTCTCTGGAGAGGAAGCTGAGAGGCTGAGGAAAGAAAGAGGCTCTGTCTCAGATGCAGAGAGAGAGAGAGAGAGAGAGAGAGAGAGAGAGAGAGAGAGAGAGAGAGAGAGAGAGAGAGAGAGAGAGAGAGAAAGGGCAGAAGGGAAGATGGAGGACGGACCGGGTGAGCCAACCTTGTTCATTTTTTATTTTTCAAGGTGAGATACCAGGTGCTTATCCATAGTATCCGGCACATGGCAAACTTTTTGGTAACTATGTATTGTTGTTTGTAGCTTTGACAGGTATGGATCATGTCATTTTGGAGACAAATATATAGAATCCGTACTTTAATGTGGTGGTGACTCAGCATAAAATCTAGAGTTCTGAAAATTATTTGTGTATTATGTTTCCTATCCTTTCCTTAGCCTTTTTTTCATTATTCCTTAATCCTTTGCCTCAGAGGTTTTATACCAAGAAGAGAGCGATGGCAATTAGAAATGTAGCGATGCCAACTTTTGATATTTAACCACACACATATACCTTTGCCACACTTGCATTTCTTATCATTACTAATTTTTACACATGGAGGATTTTAATGTAGTGTGTCTCTTGTCATATGGAATCACTGCCATAAGCTCTACATGGCTGTTCTCTGGGCATGTCACTTCTTGTGCAGGCTTCCCTGAGAGATCTCTGGTACTCTGTATGTGCCATTTGACATTCATATATATTTTGTCTCATAAGTGAAAATTACTGTATTTTCCTCTTATCAACATAGACATGGCTGCTCACCATTTAATATGCCTATGGATATTTTTATTTCCCACCTAGACAGACAACTTCTTTTAATTAAATTTTTTTCACTTATTTTACATGCCAACCATAGTTTCCCCTCCCTCCTCCTCCCGTTCCGTACTCCCACCTCCCTTCTGCCCTCTCCCAATCTACCCCTTCTCTGTCTCCATTCAGAAAGGGGCAGCCCCCCCCCCCCCCCGCAATGGGAATCAACAAAGCATGGCACATCAACTTGAGGCAGGACTAAGCTCCTTTACCTGCATCAACGTTGGGTGAGGCAACCCAGCATGGAGAATGGGTTCCCCAAAGCCACCTCAAGCACCAGGGACAGGTCCTGATCCCACTGGTAGGAGCCCCACAAACAGATCAAGCTACACAACTGTCACATACATGTAGAGGGCCTAGGCTGGTCCCATGCAGGCTCCCTAGCTTTTGGTCCAGTGATAGACAACTTATTTTTGGGTTCATATTATAGAGAGACTCTGAGAAGCTCATGGGTGATCCTTTAACTCTGGTTCTTGTGGCCCTGTGTCAATCTCTTCTTTCTAATTGCATCATGGGTAGACTTGGTCACTTGTATTTAATGAACAGGAAAAAAAAAGCATAAGTTTCAAGATATCATTTCCAACATTAGGTAACCAAAGTGACCACAGATGACAGCTTGACCAGTTTTATGAGAGACCTTGAGGCAGAAGTGTCCAGAGTATTCGAGCTTGAGTCCTGATATACAGAAACTGTAAGATTAAGTGTCTATTGTTTAAGCTGTTGAAATGTGAAACAATTTTGTTTGTAGTAATCGATGATTCATATAATTCTTGCCTTAACACCCTCACATTAACACACCTAGAGCAAATGAGCATTGGGAATAATGGCAACAGTGCTGTTGTTTCCAGGGAAACACCTATTTTCTTCCCTTCCAGGTGGGAGAGGGTAAGAGGTAGAACTTAGTATTTGGTCTTAAAGTTTTATGCTTATGTTGTCTGGATCCAGAGGGCCAAATAAATCCAAGAGGCAGCTTAGGTATGGCAATAACAAATGAAGATGATCGTACCAGGATCTCAGGACTATAGAAGTTGAGGTTTAGTGTTAACATAAGGGGGCCAAAGAGTAAGCAACAATGAACTAAGAAAGTTAGGAAAGTGGAAGATGACATTCCTTTCCTTCCTTCCTTCCTCCCTTCCTTCCTCCCTTCCTTCCTTCCTTCCTTTCTTTCACTCTTTCTTTTTTTTCAGAGCAAACCTATTTTATTTATATATACTAATAACAATGTTGTCTGTTATATATAGCATACTAATGTGAATTTTTAAAAAAATTTTTTATTCTCTCATATAATACATCCTGACCAGTTTCCCCTTCCCTCCTTTCTGTAACACAAATTTCTAAAAGGTCTTATTAAACAAAAAACTCAGGGGAGCCAGGTATTGGGGTGAATTCTGAAAGGTCAGAGAGACAGAACAAGCCACAGCTAACCTCACCTTGCCATCTTCTCAGCCGATCCTGTTTCCTTAAACTGGAAACCTCTGAGTCCTCATCTGAATGGATCTCAGCTGAACTGCTGCTAAAAGCTTAAAAGCTTAAAAAGTCTTTAGTTCTTTGTTCTCATACCTTATATACCTTTCTGCTTCCTGCCATCACTTCTTGGGATGAAAGGCGTGTGTTTTTCCCAAGCAAAGACATGATTAAAGGTGTGTGCCACCACACCTGGCTCTATTCCTGGTGTGGCCTTGAACTCACAGAGATCCAGATGGATCTCTGCCTCCCAAGTGATAGGATTAAAGGTGTGTGTGCCACCATTTTCTGGCCTCTATGTCTAATCTAGTGACTGTTCTGTTCTCTGACCCTCAGATAAGTTTATTAGGATATACAACACATCAACCACACCTCTCATCCTAGTCACTCCCCCTCCCAACTTTCCCAGATTCACTCCTCCTATTTCCCTTCAGAGGAGAGTCGGCTTCTCAGGGATGTTAAATGAAATGTCATAACAAAATTACAATGACAAGGTACAAATCCTCCTATCAGGACTAGGCAAGGCAACCCAGTAGGAGGAAAGTGTCTCAAGGGTAGCCAAAAGAATCAGAGATGCCACCACTCCCACTGTTAGGAGTCCCACAAGAACACCAAGCTAACAACCATAACATATTTGTAGAGGACCTGGTACAGAACCATGCAGGCTCCATGATAACTGCTTTAGTCTCTGTGAGCCCCATTAGACACACTTAGTTAATTCTGTGGGCTGTGTTCTCCTGGTGTCCTTGGCCCTTCTCGCTCTTACAATTTAGTGTATAGGAAGAGGCAACTGGAATGGGAGGACATTTTGGGGGGTGATGGGGAAACCTAGTGCAGTAGAAACTTCCAGGATTCTATGAGGGTGACCCCAGCAAGGACTCCCAGAAATAGAGGATGCAGAGCCTGAATTAGCCATCTTCTGTAACCAGGTAACTTTCAGTGGTGGAACTGGGACACCAAACCAGCCACACAACCTTTGACCTATAATCTATCCCACCTGGAAGACATTCCATTTCTAAAGATAGTGAATTGAGTTCATGGAAAAACTTGATGAAGATAATATCCAGCAACAGATACATGTAGAGATGTATGTCTATGGCTCCAGGATATGAGTCATGTGAGTTGGCTGAGGCTTGGTGAACTGCAGAGAACAAGTCTGTTTAAGAAGAGAGTAGTGTGTGTAATTGTACTCTCTGCAAATCTCCTATCTTAGGGACTCTATTTCTCCACACCTGTCTATTAAGGGCTCAATGAAGCATCCCTCACTAAGGACTATCCTAAGATACAAGACAAGTACCTCAAGGTTTTTGCTCATCCCAGCAGTGGGTGATTACCAAGACAGATAGATGAGATAATGCAGAGATTAGATGTCTGTGTCTCAGTGTGGAACAGTCTGAGGTACTCCAGAGCTCCTTATAAGATTGGAAATCTCAGAGAAAAGCATATTCAGGGCATATTTTCTCTGAACCACATTTCCCCTTCAATTTCTCATACTGAATCATCTATGAGCAGATTCCAGTCAACCTTTGGCCTGCCACTCTCCATCTCAATTCCTAAAAACAATCTGAGACAAGGGGTTAGAAACCATTCAGTTTGGCTGATTGCTGTCATGTACAGAGACCCTGTCAGATCTTGACTTTGAAGAGATGCAAGTGTGTAAGTGAAACATGCTGATCTGTGTATATCAATGAAAAATTCAAATATAAGGGATGGCATCTGAATGAAACAGGGGACATGTATAGGCTGGATACAGCAAATGGCCATGAGTTTGAATTTTCAAATCTCTACATGTAAAGTTGAATTTTTTAATTACAAATTTCACAATCTCTGTTGATAGTGTTTTATCATTTGCTGAGGATGAGACTTCTGCCTTTAATAGATAGACGAGAGAGGAGAAAGTGGAAGAAATGTAAACTTTTTGACCTTGGTACCATGTTTAAGTAATACTTATTTTTCTTCTAGTCAAACTTCAGAGCAGGTGTCTAGATTTTAATGAGCATTACAGGTAGAGCAGATTTTCCCCTCCCATTAGTTCTTTGAAATTCTTCCTAACATTGTTAGATGTCCCCAGTTGACACCTTCCATTCCTGTGTAATAAGTAACCATTACATATCCACATTCATTTCCCCAAGTGTTCTAGTTTGCAAAATACACATCTCTTTGATGGAGGAATCAAAGATACTCACCTGTCTAGGTATTTTCTCCCACCCACTTCCCCATGAGTAAAGCCTTTAGACAGTCAGGATGGGATACACTACCTTCTAAAGAACAAAATTCATTAAGAGTAGCATTTTTTCTCCTGCAAGTTGAGCTCATCTCCTGTGCCCCAGTGCAGTAATCTGACCCATTACTTCTTTTCAGGGGAATAGTTTTCACACTCACTTCACAGTTTAAACCAATTTGATTTTACTACTAATTTGCCTTATTTGAACTTGGATCTGCTGAGGTAGTTCAAGCTGCTTCCAAACACTTGCTGCCTCATTAGCTGATAACTGTGATCTAATGGCTTTCAGACCAAACGAGGGCTTCCAGGGTGTTGGACACTGGTTGAAACTGCTCTTTGCAAATCCAAGGAAAGGAAGCCAGGATTGCGTTTAATTCTATCCTTTGTTAGCTTTGGGATATTTAGCACTTATTTAAATGGAGCTGTAATTATTTTCAGTGAAGCTTATTGATGAGAAGTCTCTGGGCAAATAGACTGAAGCCATCACATGGCCTGTCACATAATTGAGTAAGTACCTAGCAGGGGAGGACTTTTCTCTATGACAGTTCCAGGGGATTGTTTTAGGTTTGGATGAATCTTAAAGCCATGAAAACACATGATGTAAACCTGTGTGTGTGTGTGTGTGTGTGTGTGTTCATGCACATGTGCATGCTTGTGTATATGTATATAATATCCTCCCATATCTATCTATCTATCTATCTATCTATCTATCTATCTATCTATCTATCATACATACATACATATCATACATACATACATACATACATACATACATACACTAAAATCTGACTCCTTTCCTAACTTTTGTCTAAATTGTGAATTTTGGTCAGGATAGAGCTCACTCAGCCATCTCAAGAACAGTTATGAGTCTAAGTAATAAGGTTTGAATCTGCCATGTTCTCCACAACTTCATGTTTTGTGCTCTTGTTCTCAGTTGGTGGCAATGCTTTGAGGGGCCACAAAACACTTAGGAGCAGGGCCTCACTGGTGGAAGAGGGCCACTGGGGTAGGCTTTTAAAGGTTGTAGCCTCACATCCCTGTCACCATGGACAGGTCTGCTCCACCACACCTTCCTTGCTGTGATGGATGGAAACCTCTGAACCCATGAGCCAATGAAATCTTTATTGGCTTACATTGTTCTGTCAGGTATTTTGTTACAATGACTCAAAAGGACTAAGACACTGAGCAGAGTGGGGGAGCTTTTAGGCACAAAAGGAACCAAGGTATGTATTGAGGCCTTATAGGCTCTCTAAAAGAGTTCAGGATTCAGGCCATCTCTCTTACTTGCTGTCTAACCTTGATTCTTACTCCATCCTTTGATTTTAGAAACTCATTATCCCACCTCTGACTCCCCCAGGAAAGGTAGACGGACTACTTCTCAACCTTAGAGGACAAATCCTGTTTTGTTGAAGGTAGGCAGCGCAGTCCAGTCCTCCTTGGGTCATACCTTTAGGAATAAGCCTGAGTACCTTCTAAGTGAAACATATACAAAACAAATTTTGTGCTACGGGAAGGGGTTTTCTCTGATGAGCTCATGAATGGTGATGAGACTGGCTCCAGTTTTGTTACTGTGAAGGAATGTTCAAGGCACTGACCGTTGGAGCTATGGCAGCCACTTTGCAAGCATGAGGCTAAAAGCCCAGGGTCCTTTATGTTAAGGACAGTCTTGCAGAAGGATAAAGTTCCTCAAATCTTGACAGTGTACCTGGAAACTTCTCACTAGTTGGGAAAATTCAACGTCTTTAGTGTTTAAGCCACTCTTAGTTTGGTAGTTTCCTACTTGCAGCTGAAATTACTAATTTCCAGTGTCCAAAGAAGCAGTGGAGACCAGTCACCCTGCTTCCTGATGGATATTCACTTCTGTGTATTCAGCATAGTTTTAATCAGGGCCCAGAGGTGCTTTCTGTGTATCGGTGGTTCAATTGTCTGTATTAGTTACTTGTCATGGAGACCAAATATCTGTAAAGAAGCAACTTATGGGAAGAAAGACTTATTTTGGCTCAGAGTTTGAAAGAGTGGGAAGACAGGGAAGGCGTGGTGGAGTTCATGGTGGCATGAATGTATCCAGGGGAAAACGCCTCATATCTTAGTTGGCCAAAAAGCAGAAAGAGCATTCCAAGAAGCAGCCAGGGATAATATGTACCCACGGAGCCATCCCCATTGACCTATTTTCTCCATGTAGACCCTACCACCTAAAGGTTCCACAGCCTCTCAAAGTGGCACCACCAGCTGATGACTCCATGTCCAAATACATGAGTCTGCAGAGATACTTTACATCTTTGTACTGTCACAGGACCCTAGTAATCTTCATCAGGTTTCTTTGCTTATACGTAAGCAAAGGCTTATACGTAAGCACAGACTTTCGTTTGCTACACTGGAGGGTTTATTTACTAAGTAGGGGTCCAAAGGATGACATGAAGAGTTTTAGCTTTTATATATATTTTGCCTTCAACATTTCTCTTGATTGCTCATACGGTAAGTAACTATTCATTGAGTACCTATTTAAGGGGGAAATACAGAAATACCCTTCCCTTCTTGTGGGGGGGGTCTCTATTTTAGTGATATCATACAATTTTTATATTTACCTGTTCTTTTAAAATAGAATGCCGCCAGGCAGTGTTGGCGCAGGCCTCTAATCCCAGCACTTGGGAGGCAGAGCCAGGTGATCTCTGTGAGTTTGAGGCCAGCCTGGTTTACAGAGCGAGATCCAGGACAGGCACCAAAACTACACAGAGAAACCCTGTCTCAAAAAAAAACAAAACCAAAATAAAATAGAATGCTAGGGACCCGCTGTTGAGCTGGAAGGGCACAATAGATAATCCTTTAGAAGGAATGAATGTATGTTTTAAAAATAATGATGGTAGCATATAACTTCATTTGTATTATTTTTCTTCTGATAGTACAAAGGGTTAAAAATGGCAAAATATTGGGTGGAGGCTTTTCTTATCAGAGATTTTTTTTGGATGTCTTGTCTGGAACTTTCTTGATTCCTAATTTGGACACTGAAGATATGCATATATACGTGTGAGTGCCTACACACACACACACACACACACACACACACACACACACACACACACTTACTTATAGGTGTATACCCATATATTTACACACCCACTTCAAGGACTCCTAGTAATGGCAGATACGGAGTCTGAACTGGCCATCTTTTTTATCCAGGCAAGGCTTCCAGTGGTGCGACTGAGTTGCATTTAGTTGAGTTGTTGGCTGAGGGATCCCATGGAGATCCCTAAACAACCCAGGCTGATGCTAGGACAGAGGGTCACTCTGTCCAAAAACTGACAGTGGAGCCCCATTGTGGAGGACAACATCCACATAGCCCACTGAATGTAGAGAGGTCAAGCCGGAGCCTTTACTCCTGTGTTCTCGTCTCTCTGGCATGGAAAGGTACTCTGCAGGCTATGGAAAGAAAAACCTGGACACCAACCTCGCAACAAAACCTTTGATCTACAATCTGTTACCTGAAAGATGTGCTGGGGCAATGGTGGCACAGAACTTGTGGGAGTGGCCAACCAATATCTGGGTTAGCTTGAGGCTCATGCTATGAGAGGGAGCCCATGCCCTACATTTCCTGGATGGAGTGGATAGCCCAGAGACCTTGGGTAGAATCAAAATGACTGAAAAAAAATCAATGAAATGATTCCTAATGATATTCTCAATACTCATAGATTAGTGCCTTTTCCAGTGGCCATCATAGAGACTTCCTCCAGCAGCAGATGGGAGCAGGTATATTATGCAGAGAGAGTCTAAATTGGAGGTTTCCATCGAGTTCTTCCTGTCAGAGCTCAGGGAATCTCTTGGAAGAGGGGAGGAAAGAGTGTAGGAGTAATAGGGGATGGAGGACACCAGAAGAACATAACCCACTGAATCAACTAAGCAGGGCTCATATGAGCTCAGAGACTGAAGTGGGCAAGCATGGGACTCACATGGGACTATACCAGGTCCTTTGAATATATGTTATGGCTGTTAACTTGGTGTTTTTATGGGACTCCTAACAGTGGGAGTGGGTGTGTCTCTGATTTTTTTGCCTGCTGTTGGGACTCTTTTCTCCTATTGGGTTGCCTTGGCCAGCCTCAGCATGAGGGCTATTGCCATGTCTTGTTTTGTCGTGTTTGGTTGTTGTCTCTTGGAGGCCTGTTCTTTTCTGAAGACAAGTAGAGTGGAAGCGGATCTGAGGGAGTGAGGAGATGGGGAGATTTGGAAGGATTTGAGGAAGGGGTAACCGTGGCTGGGAGATAGTATATGACAGAATAATCTATTTTTAATTAAAAAAATAGAGGAAAAAAATAATCTCAAATAATCTAGTTCATGCACATCAACATAGGTTGGTAAAATCTTAGCATGTGTCTCCTAAAATTTATGCTGAAGTTAAGCCTGTCTCTGGTTCTAACATTCTGGTATTTCCATTTGGGATGGAGGAGGAAAGCTGTTGTGTCTCAAGAGGCTTCTCTATGTTCCCCTGTGGATAAGAACATTAAATTTGAAAGATATTGCTGAATAACAGCTCCAATCCAATAATCACATTCATTTGTTTTGATTTTCCCCGGAGTTTTGGTTGGATGGGGGCATCATTACTTCTTGCCCTAAAGCTGCCTCATTTCATCATGGAGGAAATGAATTGAGCTGGTAGGTGGCTGACTTGGGGTTGTTACTTTTTGATTATCTTTATATCCTTGGCCTCTGGTAGGATTCTTCTACCATCAAGGAAAAAGTATTTACAGAGAGCCTTGGGTCAGGCAAGGAGGAGTTTCTGCTTTTTGGCAGTCTTTGGTGGCTGTGGAATTCTGTGGAAAAACAATAAATAATCTATGAGCAGCCTGTCTACAGCGAATAGGTTGAGTGTTTTATTTGATCCTTTGCTTTTCTCCTTTAGTTTCCTTTCATTCTCCATTGACAGACTCCAGTGAACATTTAAAAGGAAACTTTGTTTTTAAACAACTCTATGCATTTTTAAAAGATTTAAAAAATTTCAATCATGTGTTTGCATGCATAACTGAGAGAGGGTTTGAACATGTGACTGTAGTGCTCACAGAGGCCAAAGGCATAGCATCTGCCTAGAGCTGGAGTTACAGGCAGTTGTGAGCCACCTAATGTAGGTGCAAGGAACAGAGCGCTGGTCACCTGCAAGAGAAGTAGGTGCTATTAACCAATGAGCCCCTCTGTGGCCCCCAGTTCTATGCAGTTTAATGCCAACCCTAAAGAGAGACCTATCTTGAAGCCCTTTGATCCTGTCCCATTGGGAGTTAAGCTTCACTGTCTCCTCCTGACTGCTGTACTTCAAACATGCATTTCAGAAGAGGTGTCTGAAGTTGGAGCATGACTTGGCCTAGTAATTACTTTAAAAATCAAATTATATTCTGTATTTTGGTCTAGCATAATGAGTTGGAGGCATGTTTGTAATACACACACACACACACACACACACACACACACACACTCTCTCAGTATATATTCAATTTTCCCAGGTAGATGTTTTTATTTATTTATAGTCCTATGTTTTCAAAGAAATTTTTCCTTTAAAAATTTCATTTCATCAGTTAGAGGCAGTGGTGCAGAAAATAGATTGTTCCTGTGATGAACTGTTAACTACATTTGTACATATAAAAGCCTTTAATGTGAATCTGAATAGGAAGCTAGGTGACCTATCACATTTCCATGAATGTGGTCCTCAGGTGGTGAATGGTGAGCAATATCTTACATTATTAAAGTACAGTTCTTTTGGTTTCCAAGAATGTACTATTAACACACAGAAATCACCTTTAAACAGCAATTAGAAGCATTTTTCTTGACTTTTCATCTATTTGACCAACAAGATATAGGCATTGTACTATATTAATTATATTATTAAGAAATCGTTCAGCTTTGGGTTTTGTTCTTAATCTAGCAGTTAGACAAAATAAGAATGGGCAGCTTAGGGTTTTTTTAAAGGAGAAGTCAAGTAGAACAAAAGTGTAATCTTATTGACTGAAAAATTATAAATGTATATGTATATGGTAAATAGAAATTTATAATTTTTAAAATATTACTAAGAAATGACTTTATGATGATCTGATTGATTACAAGGCTGTTAGGCTTCTTCTTGAGTTCCAGAAACTTCTCCCTTTTTCGATTTTTACCTGATGTTCAGAAGATGCTAAAACCAAACACAGTTGTCTCTTAGAAAGACCACAGCCATCAGCAAAGTACAACTGTCTCTCCTCCAGTCTTCCACGCTTAACCCATTTCTGTAAGAACAAAACATAGCACTACATGTTTTGATTTTACAGACTCTGAAGCTCCTATGCTAGCAAGAGGGTTAGATTAAATAGGAATAAAGTTGACCCAGATGAACTTTTATAAGTAGATCACAATGGTATACTGAGAGGCTTGGGAAGCCTAAGATTGGGTCTGCAGATTCTCACATTTTCTTTCATCCATAACGCAGCAACATATTTTTCTTTCAAATACTCCTACTTTTTGTTTTCCCAGGAACAATTTTAGAAGGACTTATATCTTGTGTGTGTGTGTGTGTGTGTGTGTGTGTGTGTGTGTGTGTGTGTTTGTGTGTGTGTGTGTGTGTGTGTGTGTGTGTGTGTGTGTACATGCTAACAGCCCCATACTTTTGTCAACATGACACAAATTAAAGTTACTTGGAAAGAGGGAACCTCAATTGAAAAGTTGTCACCATCAGATTGGCTTGTGGGCGTGGCTGTGGGCATTGGGCATCTTCTTGATTAATAATGGATATGAGGGGGCCCAGCCTACTGTGGATGATACCACCTCTGGGAAGGTAGTCTTGAATTGAATAAGAAAGCAGGCTGAGCAAGCCACAGAAAGCAAATGAATAAACAGTATTCTTCCTTGGCCTTTGCTTCAGTTCCTGCTTCCAGGTTCCTGCCGTGGGTTCCCTCAGCAACGGAGTGTTGTAACCTGTAAGATAAAGTACCACCCCATTTCAAGTTGCCGTTGGTTTCATCAAAGAAACAGAAACAAGGCTAGGGCAGAAATGGGTACCAGAGAGTAGGAGCTTGCTGTGATAGACCTGACCATGTGACAATTTCCTTATTAATTCATCTGTTGGTGAATACTTTGATTGTGATCGATACTGGTTAGTGTTTTTCCTTTATTTTAAAATCTTATTTAATGCTTTGTGTAATAGAGAATATATGTTTAAATTTAACTAAACAATTGGAAACCTATGCTATTCTCTTTATTTTACATTGTTTCCTTCCTTACATGTATACATCCATGAGAGTGCTTTTAGTTATGTCCTTTTTTACAACATAGTAGAATGCTTAAAAGACAGTCTCCAGTGGCTGGAGTGATGACTCAGGGGTTAAAACAATTTACTGCTGGTGTTGCAGATAACTGAGTTAGGTTCCCAGAACCCACGTGGTGGTTCACAGGATACACACACACACACACACACACACACACACTGCAAGATATACATAGAGGCAAACACACATACTCCTATAATAAAATTAATTTTTAAAAGGAACAGCTGTCTTTAAGGACTGTGTAGGTAGCTCAGTGAATAAAGTCCTTACTGTATAAGTATTACAACCTGAGTATGGATACTCATCACCTACATAAAAACTGGATGGATGTGTATGGAGCATGGTGTATGTGTGTGTATGCATGTGTGCTGAGGCCAGAGGAGGATGTTATGTAAACTCCTCTATCATTTTACACCTTATCTCTTTGAGGCAGGGTCTCTCATTAAACATGGAACTTGCTGTTTTTCAGTGACTCTGGTTGGCCAACAAGCCCCAGAGATACTCCTGTCTCCCTATCCTCACCAACACTGGGGTTACAGATGTGTTAACTACCACACTTGGCTTTTATATGGATGCTGGGGATCTGAACTTAGAGATTTATACTCATATAGCAAACGTTTTTAATCTACTGAGCAAATTCCCAGCTAACCTGTTTCCTGACTGCAGAAGTACTGTGGCCATCTACGCCTAAACTTTACATGGGTACTGGCCTTCCAAACTCAGTTTCTCACTTAACTGACAGAACCATTTTCCCAGACCTCATTAGGAGCATTCTTAAGTTCTTTTTACCTATGTTCTACTTGCCCATGGTGATGGGGTACAGCTATTGGATGGTTCCATTCTGCGCTTGCTGCTGTATCTGCCTTATCAGAGGAAGATTGAAGAAACTTAAAAGGAAGTGGCTTTAGAGCTTCTGGTGGCAGTGACGTGGGTGAAGTCTACCTAATAGCTGCCTGAATGATGCTGAGCAGTAGCAGCATAAGCTGAGTGAACACTCCTTGTCATTTTCATGGCGCCCTATGCCTTCCTCTACATTTTCAGGATGGGAGAGCTATTGCATCTGGTCTCTTCCTACCTATAGTCTGAGCAGCCTCGCTCCATATGGAGGTCAACCTCTCTTTGCTGTTTTTCAAGTCAGTGTAATATTTGTGGAAATTCCCTCATTTTCCTATGTGAGTCTACATGAACTCAAACATCCTAACAGAGGTGGCCTAGAGGAAAATACAATCCATGCTCATTGTCCCAGCTCATGTTCACACCTTCCTGGTACCTCACATTTGAAGAGTCACGTGTGGTACTTGGCAAGTGCTGAAGTTCCCGCATGCTGGGGTGGGCATGAAACAGAAAGTGATGGGGATTTTGAAGTAGGTGTAAATTCAGGTGACATGGATGAGCCAAGGAAGTTTAAGAACTACTTGGGAACTTCCGACCTCAGTGATAGCATTAGAACATGACTGTTTAGCCCAGATCATGATACCAGATCTCAAAAGTAGTGCTGTTATAACTGTGTATGGTTAATCTCTGATGTTTACACACTTCAGTGGAAAATCCTCCGCTTCTTTGAATGGTCTCTTTCTCAGTTAGAGACTGCTCCTCCCTTTTTGCATCCGTGTTTAGGTGACTGAGAATCTGAACAGTGAAGTATTCTGTGTGCATCTATTGCAGAGTGGCATTTCCAGAGGATTTCTGGAAATTTGTGATATCAAATGGGTGTTAGTCAAACTTTTTATTTTGGTTATAAAGATCTGAGAGAGCAACTTATAAGGCAGGAAGATTTATTTTGGCTCCTGGCTGTAGCTAATGTTTTCCTGCCTGGCCCACAGTCAGGACAAATCTCTCTCACCTGCCAGTCCCACAGCCACTCAGACCCAACCAAGTAAACACAGAGACTTATATTGGTTACAAACTGTATGGCCGTGGCAGGCTTCTTGCTAACTGTTCTTACAGCTTAAATTAATCCATTTCTATTAATCTATACCTTGCCATGTGGCTCGTGGCTTACCGGCATCTTCACATGCTGTTTGTCATCATGGCGGCTGGCAGTCTCTCTTACTCAGCCTTCCACTTCTCTGCTTTATTCTCCTCCTTGTCCTGCCTATACTTCCTGCCTGGCCACTGGCCAATCAGTGGTTTATTTATTGACCAATCAGAGCAACACATTTGACATACAGACCATCCCACAGCACCTGGCTTTAATCCATTGTACACTTACTTGCTCCATCGCTATGCACCTGTGATGAAGAAGAGCATCATGGTAGCTGGATCACGTAGGGAAACAAGGTTGTTCACCTCACATCAGCTGAGAAGTGGAGAGAAAAAGATAGGATGGTGGTAGAGACACAACACTCTTTAAAGACATACTTTCCTTCACGAAGACTGAGGCTACAAGGACAATAGATAGGTTGGAGCCTGCTTACTTCAGTCAGGGCCACCTTCTAAGTCTCTACCAGCTCTCAATAGTGCCAAAAGGTTATAATTCCAATAATAGATGGATCCATTGATGATATCTGAGTCCTCATATCCAATCACCTTCCAAAAAGTCTCATCAGTTGGCAACCAAGCCTGAGTATATGAGCCTAAAGGGGACACTTCAAGTTCAAACCACAGCAATGTGTGAGGGACTAGACATGACAAAAAAGCCTAAATGAAATTCTCAGGAAGATTTAGAGGTCTGCTGAGAAGAAGGAAGTAGGGAATCACTCCATTTTTCTCTATTTATTCATCGACCGATGCAATACACTTAGTAACGAGATTCTTACAGGCTCTTTTTTTTGTTACCATTACAGTAGATTTTTGAGATCACAAGCTTCCAAAGAACACCCTGGTTCTGCTTTCATTTCTATCAGAATTTGAAAAATTATGCAAATTTTTTGTTCTCTATTTCTAGGCTGGTAAAAATGAGGAAAAATTAGTGATGCTGAAAATGTTGTAGTATTAAGACGACCGTGTGTCCAGTGCTCAAAATGTGCTCCACTGTGTCAGCTACCTTCCTTTCTGCTCTCCTATTTTCTTTACTGCTACATCAGTAAATGATTAGAACATTGTTTACAGGCAACAAAAACACCAGAAATGGCTGATCCGGTCCAGATTTGTATAATATGCTGAGCATTACATAATCATCATCTTTATTTCTTTCTGGAAGCTTCTTTCTTTCAGGTATCACTCTCTGTTTCCATGTGGTGGGAAGACTGTTTACAAACAGCTTCAAGATTTACCTGATGAGGAAGAGCAAGCATCTTCTTTCTTCCAGATATTTGAGTGTGCTGATGTTCTGGCTGGTCAGCTCAAGTCACTGGCGTATTTCTTTAACAAATATTACTCCCTTTCCATATGCTGGGTTCAGCCTGAGAATGGAGCCCTGCCTTGACACTGTTGGCTGAAATGGAAAGGAAGCTGAATGTAAAAGGAGAGAGCATGGAACACATGTCCAGAGACTTCAGAAGCAGGAAAGTAAGGAGAATCCTTTTCCAAATTGAAGTTGCTACTTCTTCTTATAGGTGTGGCTGCTGAGGATGAAGGAAGACTTAGCAATGACTCTGAAATGCAAGCAATGATAAAAAGTTAGGGATAAGAGCCTGTCATTTTCCAACTCCATTGGGGACAGAAATGACCAGTGTGGTGAGAGAAGAGCAGTGTGAATTAATGAACAGCTATGCCAGCTAGTTTTATGTTAGCTAGACACAAACTATAGTTATCTGAGAGGAGGGAACATCGATTGAGAAAGTGTACCCATAAGATCGGGCTGTAGGTAAGCCTGTTGAGCATTTTGTTAATTAGTGATTTATGAGGGATGGTCCAGTTGATTATCGGTGGTGTCATCTCTGGGCTGGTGGTCTTGGGTTCTATAAGAAAGCAGGCTGATCAAGCTAGAGGGAGCAAGCCAGTAAGCAGCACCGCTCCATGACCTCTGCATCAGCTCCTGCCTCCAGGTTCCTGACCTGTTTGAGTTCCTGTCTTGACTTTCTTCAGTGATGAACAATGATATAGAAGCATAAACCAAATAATTCATTCCTCCACAAGTTGCTTTTGATCATGGTGTTTCATCATAGCAATAGTAACCCTAAGACAACAGCTTAGGGAGGGAGGAAATGACTGTCACTTAACTAGGGCATTCTAGGCAGTGAGGTGTAATAACACAGCACCCCCGAGTCCCCCAGAACAGAGCAGAAAGGGCTCGATGAATTTCTGACCAAATTTAATTGTGACCAGATTGTGGGAGTGAATGTTTCAGTTTGCGTTGAGTTAACTGTTTTATTTCATGTCTCATTTTTAATACTTCCACATAGCCCTCTCACTTTTTCTAAATTACATGCCTCATTGTATTTGAGTTCCTTCTGCATTTGACAGCTCCATGGCTTCCAATTTTGCTTCTGCTGCTTTGATTATTATTCCTGATTTGGTTGTTGATGAGACATGTGGTTTTCTTCAATTAGCTCTGTCACTCTTACAAATGTGTGTGCCTCGCAAGTGTCCTAATTAAAGTCAGGAGGAGGAGGGGGAAGAATTACAGGCAATTACAACAGTGCCACCCTCCTCTTGCTCTCTGCTCTTCTCTCCTCATCACTGGGGTGCGTTCCTCTGCATCTCCATTTTGCAAGCGCACTGAGCAGCCTCTCTCTTTAAAATCCCATTAATTTTTTTCAGAACACGATATGCAGCTGTGTCTCCATGTCACACATCAGCTTTCAGGAAACCCCATAGCTTCCATTTAGTTTTATTAAGTACCGTCCTTTCCCTGACAGTTTCTACCATACTTTCAATTCTTCCTGGGAGAGAAGGCAACTATCACGGCCATCCATCGTCATGCAAAAATCTCCCTAGAGCCATGGTTGTGTGAGTTCATTGTTCTCCTGAGTGGGCTTCGAATACCCCCAGAGCTGTGGTCTTTGGAGTTCAGTTTCCTCTTGTGTGGGCTTGCGTCCATTTGTTTGATTCACTCCAATTCAGCACCAGGGGCATTTATTAGGCATCCTTGGCTACTTTATATGCTCAGGCCTCATGAAAGGAGTAATTGAGATGAGGTTAAGATGATGTGGCAAAGTGAAGGAGGTCAGATTTCAGAATGAGACAAAACAGATTCAAATGCCAGCTTTGCCACAAGCCAGCTTTTGGCCTTGAATAAATCACTTAGGTGATTTATTTTTCATCTGTAGAATTATGTGAATAATACTTACCTGGCAGGGTTGTTGTGAATATTGGAGATAATGTATGCAAAGTAGCTAGCTTAGTGCCTGGTATAGCTCAATAAATGGAAGCTATAATTATTACCACGCATAAGATATAGTGTACTTAAGGAACTAACTGTCTACTCAAAGAGAGAGAAGAGTAAATGAACTTTTATAACATATTGTTATATGTGTAATAATGGAAGGATGTAGGTGGTAATGGGTTATACTCCCTGGGGCTGTATATGCTTTCTCCTACACACTTTATTATTTCCCACTACTTCATTTTACTCCCCATCCTTCAACATGTTTCAGCCAACTTACCCCTTCTCATTTCAGTCCCGTGTGATAGTGTGATTGTGTGTGTTGTGTGTGTTGTGTGTGTGTGTGTGTGTGTGTGTGGTATGTTTGTGTGTGCATGTGTGTGTGGTGTGTGGTATGTGGTGTGTGTGTGTGTGTGTGTGTGTGTGTGTGTGTGTGTGTGGTGTGTGTGTGTGTGTGTGTAGACCAACCTTGGATGATGTTTCTCAGGTTCTTCCACCTGCTTTCTTTTCTGAGCCATGTTCTCTCACTGGACTAAAGTTCGCAAAGTTGACTATATCGGCTGGTCACTGAGGTCTAGGAGTTTGGCCATCTCTGCTTCCCCAACAGTGACATTAAGTCTGTGTCCTCACGCTTTTCTCTCTTCTTCCTTCCCACCCTTTTTTCCTCTCCTCCTTTTTCTAATGTGTGTTTTGGTGACCCAATCTCAGGTTCTCATGCTTGCAAGACAACTACTTCACCAACTGAGTCATCATCTCTCCAGGCCCATCTCAGCTGATTTTCATTCGCTTCCTGTTTCCTGAGCTTGGAAGCTCTTCTTTTAGGCCCCTACCTGTTGGCTTTTTCTCAGCATTTAACTTCAGGCTTAAATGTAACCCTCTAGTGGGCCTTCCCATTATCTTCCAACCTGAAGTAGCCTCATCAATTTTCTCTTGTTGTTTCGAACCATTTGGGATTCTTTACACTGTAGAAATGATTATCTGCAGTCATCCACCAATTTGTTGGTTTATACATTAATTTTTCTGGCTCTCCCTGTAAGTATATAACTTCCATAGAGAAGGAACTCTATCTTGGCTTTGTATAGGCCTGCTTCTCTGGTGATTTAGAATATGTCTAACAAATATTTGGGAGACTGAACAATGGTTGGAGAAGTAAGCCAGAGACTAAACTGAAGGAATTCTTAAGTAGCAGATCTGTGGTGGCTGCTACTATTGACAACTACCTACCTAGTGCTCCATATGGCTGTTATTATGGCCACCTGTGTCTGAGAGAAGAGGCTGAGATGACGAGACAGTCACAAGGAGACATAGAGAGGAACTAGGAGGGTAGAGGGAGGGAAAACTATGATTAAGATATATTATGTTAGAAAAAAGTCTACTTTCAATTAAAGGGGGAAAGTAGAAAAAGTCATCTTTAAAATTGCTCCAATGGGAAGAGGTTTTTCTTTTGTTTGAACTCTATCCAATCATTCTGTTGCTAAATATGTACATTTCGGCATTACAGAGGTAACTCAGCTGTTAAGAGGACTGTTTACTCTTCAAGAGGACCCAGGTTTGATTCACAGCACCCATGTGGTGACTCACAAGTGTCTGTGACTCCCTCTCTTGGCACTAGGCCCACAAGCGGTGCACAGACATACATGCAGGCAAAACACTCATGCATTTAAAAAAGAAAATGAACTTAAAAAATGCTTAAAATTAAAAAAAATTATAAAACACACACACATATAATATATAAATTACATTAAGATATATTAAAATAAGTATATATAAAAAAATGAAGTGATTCTTGTGAGAAACAAAGTACCATTACATAAAAAGAAAGGAAGAAAATGTATGACATTGATTAAAAGAAAGCAGAGATTGGGGAAAAATATTGGCTCAGTGAGAAACCGCTTCTCCCATTTAAAAAAATAACTCAGCAAGAAGCACACAGAGAAACTTCCCATCTACTGATGGGACCAGACACACCATTTTCCTATAAATAAAAGAAAATTTTAATTTTAGTTTTATTCAGACTTTTATCACTCTTGGGTAAAAATATCTATGAAGCGTACAATTAGCTTCCATCAGATGGCTAACCATGTCTTATAGTCATTTCATTGTTGTTTCTGTGGCTTGTCACCACATGCTAAGAGTTTTAATATATAGCCAGGTTTTTTCTTAATTGTCTCTCAGTCTTAATTCATGGAAGAGTCTGAAGACTTAATTCACTAAAGTTTCATCATTGCATGATCACACTTAGGTGTAAATTTAGGTTTTATCATGGCCCAGGAGAAAAAGATGTGGCTAAAGAACATGATCTGATTCATTGCCCTTCATCTTTAGGCCTTGGTAGGGACAGAAACTCAACAAAATTCATTCCAACCTCTTAGTTTTCAGACACTTGTGACTTTGGCTATTTAGATCGTTGCACAGAAATAGAAAAATTTTACTTATACACAGAAAGCATTTTAGACAAACCATACACGTTTCAAAACAATATCGCCTTTACCTGTATCAAGGAATCATCTCTTTGAAAAGATGAAGACCATTACAGAAGATCACAACCAATCAGAATGGATCCCAGCCCAAACTGATACATCTATAATATAGTTCCCTCATCTAAGGCTTAGGAATTATTGTGGAAGAGGAAGCAGAAAGATTGTAAGAGCCAGAGGAATAGGTGGTTTTCTGTGAGATTGTTTCTCCTAGGAATGTCAGGAGTTTAAAGCCATAAAGTCTCATCACCATGACTGCCTAAACATGAGCTAAACAAGAACAATAACAATAGACATACTAACATGGATGTGGAAAAGCCCACGAGACCTCAATCCTACACAAAGAACTACAGGCAACTAAGAAATGCTGAGAACAGTAGAAATAGTCTTTCCCAGTGAAGAGCATACCAATTGATTATCCAATAAAAAATGGTCAGCTCTGAAAAACACATGTACAAATAACGTTATACAGACAGAACAGTGTGTGTTTTCCTATTTAGGAATATATATGCATATACATATACACATATGTGTGTGTCTTAGTTACTGTTCTATTGCTGTGAAGAGACACCATAACCAACGCAACTCCTATAAAGAAAGCTTTTAATGCAGGCTTGCTTATAGTTTCAGAAGGTTAGTTCATGATTATCATGGTAGAAAGTAGACAGGCAGAGGACTGGAATGGTAGCTGAGAACTTTTTATTCTGATCCACAGGCATCAGGTAGAGTGAAAGACACTGGGCTAGGCTGTGAGCTTTTGAAACCTCACAGCCCACCCCCAGTGATACACTTCCTCCAACAAGACCACATCTCTTAATTCTGCTAAACTTCCTCAAACAGTTCCAATCACTGGTGACTAAGCACTCAATGGAACTTACAGGGATCATTCTCATTCACACCACCACAGTGTATAGTAACAACAATTAGTGAAAAAAACAGGCAATTAAATTGAAAGACAGCAAGTCAGGGTATATGGCTGGGTTAGGAAGGAGGAAAGGGAAGGGGAAATAATGCAATTATATTATAACCCCCCAAAATTAAAACAATTAAAATTGTATTGCTTTATGATAAACTTGAATCAGAATTATATATTGTACTATTGTTATATTTCTACCAGACTGTTTCTATGTGGAGTGCAGATGCTGAGCACTTACATAGATGGGATTTAGTAAACTGGGCAGTGTGATGTTCTCTGTACTTGTCAACTTGACACAACTCACTCGGGAAGAGAGTCTTAATAGGGATTTTCTATACTGCTTTTGCTTATTGGCATGTCTAGAAATGGGTTTGTCTTAACAAATACAGGAAGACCCAGCTCAGGATGGGTGGCACCATTCCCCAGATAGAGGATCTTGAACTGTATAAGAATGGAGAAATTGAGTTGAACATAGTAAGCAAGTGAGATTGCATGCACTCTCTGTTCTTGCCTGTGGATGTGACTAGCTGCTCGAAGCTTCTGCCTTTGTTATTTCCTTGATATGATAGACTATAACTTGACGTTGTAAGCCAAAGAAATTGCTTTGTCCTCTAAGTAGCTTTTCATCAGGGGTGTTTTTACACAGCAGTAAGAATGAAACTAGACCAGGTCATATCTACTGGCAGATAGTGTTGGAATCTTTAGCATTGTCATACAGGTACTTCCTCATTTTATAATAATATTTTAAATGTAAGTTGGGTTGTTTATGGAAGATTTCTAAATTGTGACAATTTCCCTATTGATTATACATAACTTTCAATTGCTTTTGGAAACAGACTCCAACTGTTCAGCAATAGAAGTTTATGTGAACCAAAGGAAGCCAATGGTAGTTCTTTGTTTACTTATTAGTAGATCATGGTAAAAATCCCTATACAAAATAATGTATTATATTAAAACTTCTCCAAATCCTGGATATTGACTGCAGCAAGATCCTTAAAACTCTTTTTTTTTTTTTTTTGGATTCCATTATGAGCACAAGTCTCTGAAGTCTTCAACAATGCTTTAAACATGTTATGGTACAGGCAGAAGGCACACAGAATACCTCAGTGGTAAACAAATCATTATATTTAGAACAAAACTTATTACCATAATGCAAATAGTGTGAATTGAAATGTCTTTTTCATGCCTCTTTAAAGATTCACCCTTATGCTTACTCTTATTGATAATTTTGTTACTATTATAATTCTTGTTTCTGTTCTTACTCTTACCTTATTATCAGAGCCCTTCCAGCATCTTTCTTCAAGTCTTACAGTTATTTTTATACCATATGCACTATTCTGTTCCCCATCCTTAACTTGTGATAATCTAACCATACTCAGTTGGAAATCAGTGTCCTTCTAGACTCACCGGTCTGGAAGGGCATGGCTGTGATGGAGTACCACACAGAACAACACAAGAAAGAAGGCTTTATTCATTTTGGTTCATGATTTCAGAAGATTTCAGTCTATCATGGTGTGCAGGCATGGCAGCTAGAAATACCCCAGTACGTGCTGGCAGGGAGTGTACAGCATTGGCTTTTACATTGCAGCAGACTGGGAAATGGAAAAAGCAGGTGGGAAGCAGGTATCACCTTCCAAGGCTCACTCCTACTGACTCTCTTCTACTAACCAGGGTCCATCTGCTCCAGCGTGCACAGTCTTCAGAAGGGCCCCACAAGCTGTGGACCCAACATTAAAAATCTGAGCCAGTGCGGGAGCAGTCTGGATTCTAGCCACACTAGCCACTGACTGAATGATTACACAGGACATTACCTGAATGTCAGGAAAATGTGAAGCTGCCCTTTTTGGATCGATGATAGAGCTGGGGAATATGATTTCTGATTGAAAATTATGAATTCAAATAGATTCGTCTGGGTGGTGTTGGTGGTATAGTGGTAACTGGAGCAGCCTTCCAAATAGATTTTTTCAGTTCATATTTCTGCCTTCTATTTTTCTTTAGGTATAAGTTCTCATTTTTCTAAGACCTTCCATCATATTGAACATTTATTCTTAGTTTAATGTACATTAAAATATATCAAGTTCTTACTTTAAAGGCTCATAAATCCAGCCACTCTCCAAGCTCACCTGCCATCTTTATCAAGTCCCAAGTTATAATGTGACAAAGGGATATTTCAGTGGGTTGGCTTGGGATTTCCTTGCTTTTGAAGGGAAGCCTGAGTTCAGCAGTCTCCTTCAGCTGTCTTGACAAAACATTTCTTCCCCAGTGTCCTGTACTTGGGGCTCTACTGACTTTCTGTAGCTAGACATCCATATTGAAATGGGCAGGTTTCACTTATGGGCCCTAAATGAATCCATTGCTTCATTTCCTGGATGGAGGTCAATCAGTCTTCCTTGTTTCTATAAGAATTCTGGCACAACTCCATAAGAAATTCACCATGGAAATGAAAAGTACAAATGGTTATTTTATTGCCCCATGGAATGTCTAACTAGAATGTTCTGACAATGATCAGAAAGAGGAGTAAGAGCATTTGTCTCTTTGTCACACTGGTAGGGAAAAACTTTAATTCCTTTGGGAATGACTGTAGAGTTTGGAACTCAGATGGCCAGCCAGGCCCTCTGTACAGTACCACTGACCAGTTGCTGTTGACAGCTTCTGGTGCCAGGAGAGCCAGCTTTCTGTCTCAGGTACTTCAAAATGCCACACTTTCTTCAATTCTGACAGTCAGTCCACAGCTTGCCCTAAATGTTTCCATTTTATGCCTGGAAGTTAATAGGAGCATGGCTTGTTACATGCAAAACACATTTGGACTAATAAAAAATGGATGAGACCACCTGGTGGAATTTCTCTTAATCTAGACGTTGGACTCATTTCTGCCCCATTTATTCAAGGTTGGGGCTGAATCTTACTTGCCAAGTATAACAAGTGTGATCATTTCTGTTTGATTTTTTTTTTTTTTAGCTTGCACATTTTCTGACTTCAGTCCAAGTGAATACCCATCGAAGCGAATGTAAGCCTAGTGTTTAAGAATACTTCCTATTCAATCAACTCTGCCGGTAGGTGGCAGTAGTACAACACAAAAAGAATTAAGGTGCTAAAAGGAGTCAAGATGAGGGTGATGATGATGATGATGATGATGATGATGACCATGTCTATCTATGATTATGACAACAGACCAGTCATAGACTCTTGGAATGTAGTGGTTTTATTCTAACATATCCTTTTTGCTGTTTTCTCATTAATTCTTACAATACACGTGAATTATAGGAGGTAAAAAGCTTGGTTGTTTTTAAATTTTTTTTTGTCTGTGTTTTGGGTAGGAATAATGAAACTCAAAGCTATGAGGGATTCATAAAGTTAGTCCAGTGGATTATTTCCAGAAGGAGTCCTGAAATTTTGGTCTTGAGATCCAACTCATGTCTTGTATTCACTTGCATGTCTTTCCACAGAACACCTAATTTGCTTGCATGAACTTAAGAACCAAGAATTACTTCTGACCCTCCACATAAAGGAAAGAGGCAGAGTGAGGCATGCATAAAATAAGGTTAAAATAGAAAGTGACTATTCCTAAAAGAGTAGAAGAAAAATATTTTAGGTTAACATCTGTGGGCTTCTTTTGTGTCCAGAATACCTAGGGTGATGAACATGAGGCTTTTGTCATCTCAGAGTCTGTCCCTTGCATGTCATTTTGGACATGTAGGTGCTTTTAGAGGGCTGAAACTCAGATCACCTGAAATAACATGAAATGGCCTACTCCAGGGGCTGAAGTATTGCAAAAGCAAACAATGACTTGTGCTGGTCCATAGCTTCACACAATGGGGGAAAGAAGTAGTGTGTATAAGGAGGCAAGGGGACCACCCTAAGAATGAGAGGACTTCTCTCAAATGTACTTTGCAGTGGGTAATCATCAGAAGGCAGGCAGGGCCCCGAGAATTGGTGGTCTGTGGGTGGCATGAGAAATGAGTCACACTTAGGTATCAGGTGCCCAGGCTAAGGGAATTGGGAATTAGAAAAAGTTATCTTTACTTCTGTTTTTATTCTTCACATCGCTTTTGAAGCAAAATGAGTCACACGAAGAATTCCACTCCCCCCTCTTTTTTGGAGTAAGCATACAGCTCAAGATTTGCGTGATAAGCTTGTCAAGGTAACTGCAGTAGAGCTTGAAGCAGAATCTTTTATTAAAGTGTGTTGAGAAATGCTACTATGGGGCTGAAATAGTTAAACTGTAGAGCCTCGGGTGTCATCAAAAAGTTAGGGCATTTGATTAGGTAGCACAGGCATGGGGCAGAGGAGACAAGGTTTCTCTCACCAGTGGGGTGATAGAGATTTTTAAAAAACATATTTTTATCCATTGTTGGGTGAAAATAATGACATGCAAAGTCTGGCTTTTGAGCAATTACGTACAGTCATTGTATTCTTGGCAAAGGGTTATGAACTCTGAATGCTCCCAGCACAGGGAACTCTAAAGATAAGAGAACAATGCTGAACACAGACAGCAGGGAAGATTTGCATCAAAACCAGAGCAGAGACATTGCCTGAGATTTGAAAACAAAGAATTCTCTCAGGTCACATGGGGATCAAGAGACGAGGTCTAAATGCAGAGGACCATGGTGTGGCTTCATTGCTGCCTGGGAAAAGAATTCTCAAATTCTATAAAAAAATGTTGTATAAAAGGTCATTATTATAAGCATTTTAACTCTCTTATGTAGCTGGAGAGTTTTCTCTCTGGATCCCACCAAACCTTGGCAGTCCGACAGCCCACTTATAAAATAAACACACAGACACTTATATTATTTAAACTGTTTGGCCTAATGGCTCAGGCTTCTGGCTATTTAGTTCTTTTTTTTTTTTTTTTTTTTTGGTTTTTCGAGACAGGGTTTCTCTGTGTAGCTTTGCGCCTTTCCTGGGACTCACTTGGTAGTCCAGGCTGGCCTCGAACTCACAGAGATCCGCCTGGCTCTGCCTCCTGAGTGCTGGGATTAAAGGCATGTGCCACCACCACCCGGCGCTATTTAGTTCTTACATCTTAAATTAATCCATTTCTATAAATCTATACCTTGCCACATGGCTCATGGCTTACCGGCGTCTTCACATGCTGTTTGTCATGGTGGTGGCTGGCAGTGCCCTCCTTCTGCCTTCCTGTTCTCTCAATTCTCCTCTCTGTTAGTCCTGCCTATACTTCCTGCCTGGCCACTGGCCAATCAGTGATTTATTTATTGACCAATCAGCAACACATTTGACATACAGACCATCCCACAGCACTCTTATATCATGTCTACTTATCCACTTTTTGATATTTAATTTTTTAAAAAAGTAGTGAACAAAATAATGGTTTTTTTATATTTTCATATGTATATATCATTGTGTTTGACTTTTTTCATTAAAAATTAAAAAAAAATAATTTGTGTATATGAGCATTTGCATGCAAGTATATGTGTGTACCACATGCAGTAATGCCTGCAGAGCCAGAAGGAGAATGAGAGATTCCCTGGGTCTGGAGTTACAGATAGGTGTGAGCCATCATGTAAGTTCTGAGAACCAAACTCGGGTCTTCTGAAAGAGTAGTCAACATTTTTAGCTGCCAAGCTATTTCTACAGCTCCTCTTTTTTTTGGTATTTTTTCACTGTGTAGCTCTAATGTCCTTGAACTCAAGACACTTCCACCTTGGCCCTCCTGAGTGGTGGGAGTATAAGACTATGCTAATCATACGTGACTTCTGACTCTTCTTAGTGGACCTGGAGGAGAGAGAGAGAGAGAGAGAGAGAGAGAGAGAGAGAGAGAGAGAGAGCTATTTGGCAGTGGTATACAGGCACTGGGCATTTTTCATATATTTTCCCATTGCTTATATTATTCAATGCATACTGATTGGGAACCTACTATGGGTCTGAAACTCTGAGACTGGAACCAACAAGGCCTCTCATTCAAAACTCATAGTCCATGCTGTCGAGGATATGATGGCAGGAATGAGCAATGACTAAACATGAATGAATATGTATGTCTATAAAGCTACTAGAAAATAGATGAAGAATAGGGTAGAGGGGTGAGCAGCCTGAAGGTCATGAATGTGGTATATGGCACATTGAGATTGACATTTTTTTTTCATGACTTTTCCTGGGGTAAGGTGAATAAACATTTACTTGCTGAAAAGACAGGGCAAAGAAATGACTCATCCATGTCCAGTTTTGTGATTCAGTGAGTTCAGCTGGGATTACTTATAGGAGCATGGGTGAGAGGTTACTAACAGGAGCCATGGGCAACTTACGGGCAGCTACACCACTGAAGAAGAACCTTTCATCTCTAGAAATTGTTAGCTACTTCTATATCCCTGGGGAGAAGGGACACCTTACGATATGTCTCACGAGCCCTCCCCTTTCCAACAGAGTATCTTAATGGCCCCAATCTCATGATGCTCTCACATGGGTATTGTGATTTCAAGCTGGCAAAGGCCATGTGATACCTTGAAGACGGAGTTACATGATAGACATGACTTTTTTTTTTTTGAGGCATCAGAAAAAGGGATAATAGGTCTCAGCTTAGGAGAAAGTTAAGACTGACTTTCATTATGTGTATGTGCCTGTGAGTGTGAAGGCCAGAAGTCAATGCTGGGCCATTCTCCTCTATTACTGTCTATCTTATTTTTTGAGACAGGGTCTGTCACTGAACCTGGTGATCGACAGTTTGTTAGTCTGGCTTTCTGTCTCTAGTACTTCCAGTGTTAGAATCATAGATATAGATATAGATATAGATATAGACACAGATACAGATATAGATATAGATATAGATAATATAGAAACACACACACACACACACATATATATATCTGTGATTCTAACACTGGAAGTGGGTTATATGTATATATACTATATACTCACATGTATGAATGTGTATATGTATATATATATGTATATGTGTATGTATGTATATATGTATATTACACCTTGCCTAGCTTTTTTTGTGGGTGCTGGGGAACGGAATTCAGGTCCATGTTGAATGGCAGACACTTTATCATCTTACCCATCTCCCCAGCTCCCAATCACTATCATTTTTCATTGGTATATTTGTGATGCTTGAAGTCATGAAAAGGACACGATCATTTTGGTGGCAAACAGAGAGAAGAGTATTTCAGAATGTAACTTGTTGAAGCTGCTTGGAAGGAAAGGGCTGACGATGCCAATGTACTTCACAAGGGGTGAGTGGTCCCTTTAGACGGTGCTCTGTCTGTACATGGAACAAAGTAAATGGTGGATTTTTTAGAGACAGCTGTTGGCTAAGTGGAAGACAGAGGGGAGGTAGTATGTGCAAATGTGTAAATATAACTTACAAGAGTTTTGGAGGAGGGAGGTTTTGTTTACTACCCACAAGGTGTAGGGAGGATAGTACCATTACTGTTATACTTTATAGTTGAAGAAACAGAAACTTGAGGGTTTGTGATGTAGAAATAATCTTAGTTACTGATGCGGAAAAAAAAAACTCAAGGCAGTTAAAGTGAAAGGGGACTTTGTGGTGTATGGTTCTTTCTTTGAACATTTCACATTCCCTCCTCTTCTTTCCTTAAAGTGTTTCGGTAGGATAATTTTCTCACCTCTGCTTTGGTCCTTTTTCTTCTCCCAGCCTTAGGTACTTTTGAAATGGATGGAGATGTGTATAGTTCCTCAACCCCCTCCTTTATGAGCATCAGTAGGCAATGTCGTCTTGCTAGTCTTGGTTTCCTGGTTACTTTTGGTTTTGTATTAGAAAAAGGAGCAGAATCTGCCTGTCGTCCTCTATGTCAGTGGTTCTCAACCTTCCTAATGCTGCAAGCCCTTAATACAGTTCTTCAGGTTGTGTTGACCCCCAACCATAAAATTATTTCATTGCTACTTCATAACTGTAATTTTGCTACTGTTAGGAATTGTAAACATCTGACATTCAGGATATCTGATATCCTGTGAAAGTGTCATTTGATGCCCAACGGGGTTGCAACCCAAAGGTTGAGAACCACTGCTCTGAATGCTTCTCCCATACATATGTCTTGGAAAATAAAATGACATAATAAAAGAGCCCACTGCCTGATTTTTGATGTATCTTTCCCAACCAGATATATCTTGGCATGGGCATGCTTCTGTTTGGGTAGTTTTCAAATGCTACACATTTGATCTCACAGTTCCTGGGCTAGGGTACTTACAGTGGGTAGAGTTGATAGCATTTGATGCCAGTGGTTTATGTGAGATAACCATCTCCTAAGCTTTGCACTCTTTTTGCAGGTATCCACCAAGCATGAAACGTACACTCATCTGCAACAGAAGCTCCTCACTGGCAGGGCTTTCCATTACAGCCGCTGTATGGAAGACAGATGACATGAGTTCTGATTGTTGTGATCGCCACTGGCTTTGGTATTTCTAAACTTTGAAAGAATGTCCCGAGGTGACAGAGTTAGAATAGAGTAGGGATGCAACATTAGTTTGCATAATGTTCTTCATAGAGAACCATGTTACAAAAATGCTTCTGCTATAAGCAGAGGCCTAATGGAAGAAGACCACTTCAGATTCAGAAGGTAGCTTGATTCAAGAATCTATAAAGAGTGGAAGCTGTAGAGAGTAATTCAAGGACCTAAACCAAGGAGAACACTTATTTGCTGAGACTTTTTTCCCACCCTGCTTTGATAAAAAGAACTATTGATAGCCAGCAGCTTCTGTGCTAGAACTCCAAGAAAGGGACATTCTGATGGCCGGGTGGAGTAGAGGCTGGTAGGTGTACAGAATGAAGGAGGTGGGTTTATCCTGACTCAAAGTATCCTTGCTTGACACTTAGCTTTTTCAGCTATTGTGTTACAGACAGATCCAGATGCACACTCCAATTTCAAGGAAGGGTTATTATAGTGTGCAAGAAACTTGAGGAAGAATTAGGCATCAGATGAGGCTTGGGTTGAATCTTAGGGAAATGGGGCTGGGGATAATTTCTACTTATTAGCAACTTTGGGCCAAGTATCCAACAAGCAGAATTACTTCAAGCAAATCATTAAGACCTCATAGTTAGCAAATGGTAAATCAGGGTTCAAATGTAGAATTTAACACAAATTCACATACCTTCATAGTGGTCACCGAAAGAAACTCAATTCCAAACAGCATGATCCAATGGAGGACTTACAGCCTTATGATCATTGCTTTCTTTAAAACTTTCTCAGAGAAGTGTTCAGCGGTATTCCTAGAAATGTCCTGGACACTGGTGTCATAGAAGAAACAAAGAGGTTAGGATAGTCACCTTCATAGATTGTGTTTCTTAGTTGCAGAGAGGACAAATGACTTGTCAAGGTCACACTCTCATTCAAACTAATAGGTTTAGGGTGAGATTTCCCAAAAGTCCCAACCGTGTACGGCACTTACCTACTTCCCAGGCATTGCTCTTGGAGCATCCTGTGGGCCTCTTTATTTCTGGTTGGTTCTCTTGCATTTCCTTCCCTCAGCTTGTCTCTGTGATGTTATCCTACATCCCCTCATGCAAAGCAGCCAATCTCAAGCTCCAGGAGATGTGGGATTCTCAAAGTGAGAGGGATGGAAACCATCTTCACAGTTCCCTTTCTCTGTAGCCTGAGGCCTTTTGGAGCGTGCAAGCATGATCAGAACTCACAATAGCCCCCGTAGAAGTGCCATCTTCTTGTGTACCCAGGGTGTTACACAACAGAGAGTAAGTGTCTCCTTGGCCTCAAGTGGTCACCATGTTTTAACTCTCTGTTAAGTGCGAAGTCACCCCTACTTGGAGAACGGGAATCTGAGGCTGAGAGAAGCATTTTCCTCAAGGTCAAGAGATTAGCAAAGAGTAGAGCCCGAATTTGGATAAATGTATGTTTGCCTACAAACCATGTTTTTAATAACTCTACTAGGAACACAAAAGAAATGACTGTTAGGGGGTCGTTGGATGCTGACAAGTCTCAATGTCTTGGCTAAGTTCACTCGAATCTCTCTAGCATATGTGGAAAGTTCTAGTTGTCTGAGTCCGGAGAAACAGTACTGAGGCTTGTGCTAATGGTGAAGCTATTATACCAAGTGCCTTCCTCCTCTGGTATACTTTCACTTCTGCATAGAAAGGAGATCATCCAAGTGACCGTTTTTTTTCCACATCTTACCACCCTGGGGCCAGGAGGAGACTATATATCTGGCTTCCACTGCTTTCAGGAGAACAAACCAAGTGGAAAAGATAATGAACAAGTTTGGGGGACTGTTTTTTTTTTTTTGTCCCTCCCCGACTTGATTGTATTTAATAGTTTTGAAGAGTGCTACAAAATAATGTGGCTGTCGGAACACTTTTTGCACAGCTTCTTTCTGGCCAAGAATTTTTGAGAAAAGAAAACTATAAATAGCTGACGATAAAAGAAAATTGCTGCTGTGATCTTCGAAGAAAGAAAGGGAAAAATACAAAGGACCTCCCTCAGAGGTTTTCAAATCAAAATTATGGATCCCCTCCCAGGGCTCAGGATTGCTGCTTTTTGGAAGACAGAAAGGGTGAGGGGAGAATGACTGTCTTCCCCTCTTGTTTGTTTTCAAAGATGTTTTGACTTAGTTGCTTTTATTGTATTAGATTCAGAGCTCTTCACATCCATTAGGCATTTTAAGTGAGTTGAATTTTCTGGAAAGGCAGGTAATTTACAAGTAGAGTTTATTATTCACAAGGCAATCATGCGGGTTTGTGTTTAGTTCTCTGTCCAAATTTGCGTCTCTCTCTCTCTCTTTTCTTCTCCTGTCCTCCCTTGCCTTCTGAACAGTCACACGGGGTGGGAGAGACATAAACATTAAGGTGCAAAAGAAAACAGTACAGGTTTGTTAAGCACACGATGCTCTTTTGTTTATTTCTCACGAGTAAATCACTTCTAGTTGCCTGCCAAATGTTTGTCATTGTTTAAACTTCGTATTTTTATTGCCAAGAATCAACTATATGGTTTAGGAAAACAGAAGGTGGAGAGAGAAACTTCTCTGTGCGATGTTCTCTTTTGCTCTGACTGGAAGTATCTCCCTCACTTGAAGTGTCTCTCTTATTAATTGGGAAAGACTGAGCCACAGTTCAGGGCTGCCGTCTCTGCTTCATGATCACACGGAGTTCTGTTTACTGTTTTCAGTTGGATAGAGAAGTGAGTTCCCAGAGGCTGTGTTAATAGAGGTGGTCTGAGAAACGGTGATGTGTGCATTCAACAAAGACCGTGGCTTCAGGTTTTGTGGACCCATTGATATGCAGGGACACTTACACTTTCCTATGAGCTACATTTCTCTTTTGTGCTAGGGACTCTGCCTGCCCCTGTGGACAAAGCACAGGCCTTAGACTTGAAAGGGTGGATGGACTTCTGTGGAATTATCTTAGGGTAGGAGGTGAGAGTCAGGCAAGGAGAAGCTGCATGCTTCTGAGATCAAAGTGACTGTGAAAACTTGACATAAAGAAAGGAAAAAAAAAAACAAAAGAAATTTGAAAATGAGAGAACAAATTTAGAGAAGAAACTTGCTCAGGGCCATTTTAGACATAGATCTGTGATGTTAACATTTCCTTTATTCCTTAGAAAATGAAATAAATTGCTTCCCAGCAACCCTGAAGGTCATTGGTACCAGCTGCAGCACCACACTGCAAAGACACAGAGAGAGTGATGTCCAGGGGAAGTGGTACAGGTGAGGATGGGGAGGAGAGTCGGACTTTGCACAGCTGAGCTGGCCTGGATATTTGAGCAAGTTCAGCCTGAGTCAAATGGAGCTGTCCCTAGGATTTAGTTTAGCTGTCATATCTGGGTCCAATTAAACAGCACACTGTGTTAGGAGGCAGGAGAGGGAGACAGAAACTAAATTCTATCTGTAGTCATTTAATTTATCTTATCAGTTTATTTGTACCTCATTGTCTTTATCAATAAAGTAAGGAGTTTAGCTAGATGCTGTGTGTAATCTGTCAAGGTCTAGCTAAACTGTACCACAGACCTATCTATAATTAGAATTCTTATCATTTGTTTAATAAGCCAAGCAATCAACACAAATTTACTATGCACATTCTTTATGTACTGTGGTCAGGATATAAAGAAGTAAAAACTTGGTTCTGGTTTGGCATCAAGTCTCTCTGAGACGAATTGTGAACGTTTCTGAGACCTGTGTCCCAGGAATCTAGCAGAGCATGTGACATGCAGAAGTCTCACCAGAATGGCTGCCAAATGATAAAGGGATATTACCTTGTGTCTCATTAGAGTTAAAGAACGACCAGGAGGCATACAACATGTTATAGGACTTCCAGTGAGTTGGCTTTCTTTGGGGAACAATGTATGGAAGTCTTTTGCAGGGAAAGGAGAATTTGCCTTATGTGGCTAGACACCAGGTCATTTCCCCTTGGATGCTGGAGGTAGAAAAGCCATCTGTTTCAAAGCTTAAACAAAGGGCAGCACAAATCTTGTTTGGCTGAGCTCTCTACCCACCACAAGTGTCATAATTCAGGGCTTTGCAGGCAGTGTTGTGGAATGGATCACAATGAGACTTTGAAGACAGAAGTTTGAGGGTTGTTGGGGGGAAAGCAGCAAATATTTTCCACACTGGAGAACAGACAAATTTATAGACTGTTCATGACTTATGGTGGTTTGATTTATGACTTTTTCAACTTTGGTGTAAAAACAATACACACCCAGAAGAAACCCTACTTTGAATAGTAACCTTTTCCTGGGCTAGCAACATTCCTTACGGTAGTCTCTAGCTATGTTGGGCTGTCAGCCATATGTTCATGGGGAAATAATCATATTCTATAATATATAACTGTATTATTTAGTGTGCAAATATATTTCAAGTTATTGTGTTCTGTAGACTAGCCATATAAATAGTTATAGATTATAGATTCTAGGGATCTAAAATGTCCTCTTAGAAGCCCATGTGTTGAAGGCTTAGTCCCCAATTAAGCATATATACAGAGGTGGAACTTTTGAGAGGTGATTAGATTATGAGGGCTCCTGACCTCATGAATGACTAATGCATTTATGGATTAAGAACTTAATAGGTTTGACTTTTGTTACAAAAGTGAAGTATCCTTCTGTTTCCCAAGTACCACAAAGTGAACCATTTCACTCCACCACATGCTCCCTGACATGATGTTTAGCCCATCCCATGTCCACAGCGATGGGCTTGATCAACCATAGCCTAAATATCCTGAAAAAAGAAATAAAAATAAATCTTCCCTCTTTTTTATTATCTCAGATATTTTGTCACAGTAACACAAAACTGATTGTCACATATGTTTTCAACATGCTCTGGGCTTATTGAGACATGACCCCATAAGGGCAAGATAATTTGTATCTAGTTTGGCAGATTATGTGAGACTGATAGATATACTTGGCTTTGTAGTTAGTTATTCGTCAAGTATGTATTACATTTGAGCCATCTTCCCTATTTTTTCTCTTTCTCTTCTCTTCTTTCTTTGAAACATCTCTCTCTATATACATATACATACATACATACATATATACATACACACATACACACACACATACACACACACACATATGTATACTTGGTGTACAGACACCAAGTGCTGTAGTAGATCCTGGAGAGACAAGAAGTGAAAATAAAGTTGTTTTTTTTTTTTTTTTTTTTTTTATTTTTTTATTTTTTTTTAGTGATGTGTGTGTGTGTGTGTGTGTGTGTGTGTGTGTGTGTGTGTGTGTGTGATGAGTCTGGGGATCAGTGGAAGATGGAAACATGAAATCAGAACAGTTGCCTTGCTCTGTTTGATGTGATAGGTAGAACTTTTAAAGCTTCAACAAATGACTGATGTTTGGTGCCAATGTAGAGATATGCTGGTGGAGACATCCAGATATGCAGCTGCCAAGAGGCAGCCTTGATGCCTCCCTGTTTTGGTTTCCTTCCTGTAGCTATGATTAAACATCCTGACCAAAAAAAGCAACCTAAGGGTAGGAAGGGCTTATTTAACCCACAATTCCAAGTTCTCCTCTGACATTTAGAGGAAGTCAAGGCAAGAACTCAGTCATATCACATCCATTACCAAGAGAAGAGAGAAAAGTGTATCTGTGCTTGCTCAGCACTCATCTAGTTCTCTAGTGTTTCTACAGTCCAACTAACAATCAAGACAGTTTCTTACAGACCTGCCCAGAGGCCAACCTCATGTAGACAGTTCCACAGCTGAAACACTCTTCTCAGTTGATTCTAGGTTGGGCCGAGTTGACAGTTAAAACTAGCTAGCACACTCGCCATCTAAAAATCTGCAAGTAAACTTCTCTGAGATGCCTCTTCTGAGGACTGCAAGGCAAGCAAGTATGGGAAAATGTGCATATGTTTTCTTTGTAAAAGTAGACACATTGGTTTCCTGTTTCATTGGTCTAACAAAGTACTACACATTTAGGGGCTGAAGACAGCAAAGTTGAGGCCGAGGAAGCAGCTCAGTGGGTAAAAGTGCTTGCTATGCAAAGTATAAGGACCCGAGTTCGAAGTCCTAATACCCAGGGAAAAAGCTGGGCATGGCTGTACCAGTGCCCATAACCTTAGGAGCTATGGGACTAGAGATAGGAGGATCACTGAGGCTTACTGGTCACCACCCTAGTTCCAGGCTCTGTTCCTGTTCCTTGTCTCAAGAGAAGATGGAGAGTGATAGAACAGGACAGTCAACGTTTTCCCCTGGCCTCCATGTTTGTACAGGACTGCATACACTTGTGCAATTGCACAATACACAGAAAACAAAAGACTAGTAGGAGTATAGTGCCTCACTGTTCTGGAGGCCAGAAGTCCCCCAATGAAGGTTTCAGAAAATACATGTTCCTGTTGGAGGGTGTAGGAAGAACCTAATGTCTTGACTTTTCTAATTCAGTAGGCTGCTTGAGTTCCCTGGTTTGTGACTCTCTTCATTTGTCTTCAGAGTCATCAGTGGGGCATTCTCTAGTTCCTGTATGACTCTGACTCTCCATATATCTCCAGAGTCAGTAATGGAGCATTGTTTAGTTCCTGTATGACTCTGACTCTCCATCTGTCTTCAGAGTCAGTAGTGGAGCATCCTCTAGATCCTCCAAGACTCTGACTCTCCACGTGTTTTTGGATTCAGCAGCATAGCATCCTCTAGTTCCTGTATGACTCTGATCCGCCATCTGTCTTCAGAGTCAGTGCTGGAGCATTATCAAGTTTCTGTATGATTCTAACTCACTTGCATCCCTCTGATGTGGATCCTTGTGACCACAGTGATGACATAGGGTGATGTCCTCATCTCAAGATTTGCTTTCCTGAGAGCTGATACTTCTGCTTCTTCTCCTCTCTCATATCTCTTTACCGCATCATCTATTCCCTTCCTTGGATGTGGATGGAGTGGAGCCGAACAACAGATCATGGACTCAGCTACTAGTGTAACAACGGGAAAGTTACTTAACATTTCAAAGCCTCAATTTCTCCCATTGTAGGAGAGAAATCTTAAAAAGCTATATTTTTATAGAGCTCCTCCATAGGGAGAGAAAATGAGGAGCCAAGTGGTCTTTTCTTAGGACAGGCGGGTGTTTGGTGTAAATTTATTGGATATAATTTTTAGTAAGAAACTGGATAAGTGGCATAGATAGAGAAGCAGAGGGTCTTTAAAATCTGAGTGTTAACTGAATCCAGTTATGTTGTAGTTTTTGTTTGGAGAGTTCTTGGTTTACATGTAACCAGTTTCCACTGGCTGATTCCCTCATCATTGCTCATCTGGAAAGATGACTTGCTGAACCCATTGCCACCCCATCACTTTACTCCACACATCACTTTGGGAACTTAGAAAAGAAAGAGCCACTTCAGACTTTCAGTGTTGCAGAGATGTTAATGCAGATGCTTTTGAGGAGCACCACATTTAATAATTTTCATAATAAATAAATTTGTCTTCAGATTTTATCCTGATATTATGGGGAATGAGGGTCTTATTTAATCAATCCCATCTAATGTGTTCATCACATAGCTCATCAATCCTCTGTCTTTTTATGGAAGTGGCTCACTAAATTAATGAACTCTCTGAGTGACCGAGTTTCAAGATATGGCTGGAAATTCAGGGAAATATATTTTGGCAATGTATTTGCTGGAATATTAGTTATGCTTTGGGTTAAGGGTGCAGTCTATTTCGAATTGCTTTTGCTTTCATCTCCTTCTATTCCTATAATTTTGAAAACACATATTATCTCTGTCAAAGCAACTCCAATGACATGAAGAATCTGAGGAGGGATGGAGTATTCAGCCCCTGGGCTGAAGTGGGAGTGGGTGCTGAGTTAAAGCTAGGACCTGCCTGTATGGCGATTTGTTTCCCGTGTATTTTATTCTGGTTTAACAAGAGACATCTTAAATTCTGCTTAGTTATTACATCGCCCATATCTCAGGATCACACACACAGACATAACTTCAATTTTTTTTTATTAATTTTCCCCCAGAACTATCTTTCTGCAAATGAAATATAACAGTCATCTTCAAGCTTCAGGCTTGATCAGCCAAATAAGGACATGGAATGTGCACTGTTGGTTGTAGCAAATGATTAAGTAGTACATGGAAATTTAAAATACAAATGATCTCCCAGAAGGAGGGGGACGGTATGACTATTGATGATGTGGGCAAAAAGAGCCCCAGATTCCACTCATCACAAGAGAGACTTGCCAGGTCCTAGCAGGTGAGGTTATTTTGGAGTTAACAGGGATTGTTCCTGAGGGTTGCGATCCCTTCTGAGGTAGGAATTTTGTGGTCATACTTTATGAGGTATAGCATGGACAGAAATCTGAGAAGGTCTTAAAACTATTTAAAGGACAGTGTTTTCCAGTGGCCTGGGATGATGATAAATACTATGATTGTGCAGTCACAAATGACCATATGCTTCACATGCATTTAAAAAAAAAACTCCATTCCAATATTTTATTTATTAATTATTTGAGATAATGTTTCACTGTGTAGCTCTGGCTGGCCTGAGACTTGCTATGTAGACCAAGCTGGCTTTAAAGTCACAGAGAACTGCCTGCCTCTGCCTCAGTCTCCTGAGTGCTGGACTTAAAGGCCTGTACCACCTTGCTGGGTCCCTCAGTCTAATCTCACAAGAGGTTGTTCAACAGTCTTAGTTTATAGCTCAGGGAAGCAATATCAGGGACAGGAAAAGCAACTTGTCCAAATTCATGTAGTCGTTAAGCTATAGAACTGATATTTCTGCAATACTAAACTGTAATGTGTGTCAGAGAACTGTGTTATTGTACTCTACTTCTGAAGAATAAAGGGGAAAAGGGTTAAACTTTTGAAAAGGTAATTTGAAAACCAACATTGAGTTAAAAACAAATGGAAACTAAGTCAAACCCCATTTAATTACATTAAAATCTTTCTAATAGACTCTGTAGTAAAACACTTTTTAAAGTATAGTTTGCAGAGCTGGGGGGATGGCTCCGTGGGTAAGTGCTTGCTGCACAAGTGTGAGGACCTGAATTTGGATCCCAGCACCCATATGAAAAGTTGGGTGTAATGGTGCACATCGCATCTATAACCCCAATGTAAAGAAATAGAGACAAGTAGAGCCTGGGGCCTCACTGGCCAACCACACTCACAAAAGCAGTGAGCAGCCGGGCGGTGGTGGCGCACGCCTTTAATCCCAGCACTTGGGAGGCAGAGGCAGGCAGATCTCTGTGAGTTCGAGGCCAGCCTGGGCTATAGAGTGAGTTCCAGGAAAGGCACAAAGCTACACAGAGAAACCCTGTCTCTAAAAACAAAAACAAAACAAAACAAAACAAAAGCAGTGAGCTTCGGGTTCAGTGAAAGTCTGTTTCAAAAAATAACACGAAGAGTGCCTGAGAAGGATATCCCAGGGTCAGCCTCTGGCATCCACATGCATCTATACAGGCAAGCACACACCCACTTCTACACGCACATGCACACAAGCATACAGACACTACACACAATACACACAGGGACCACACACATGTACAATGAATAAAATAAAAGCATTTTTTTAAAAAAAAAACGAGTATTTAATTAATTAAATTAATTAATTAATTAAATTGCAACTTGGTGGTGGGCCATAGAATTTGTATTGTGTATTTTGAGTACTTTAATCCTAGTGAAATAAAATAACATAAAAGCAAAGAGAAGACACACAAGGGTGGTATAAGGATGACTGACTTTAAAAATACATATTATATGTCTATTGGGCATTAGAGCAAAGGGAATAATGGTTATTTTATTATGAATTACAGTGAAAGAATATGGAAAAATACACAAGGGATTTAACAATGTCAGCCTTCATTTATTAATTTTTTGCAAAAAGACTACTCCAAACCGTTACTTTTTCATGATTCCACCATCCATGAAACTGCCATTTCCATGTGTGATGTGGCTCAGTTACCTGAAGTGCAATCTATATTCAGAGAATAAAGAATTTCTCTGCATCAGCAAATTTCCTGTGGGAAACTAGACAGCAGTGATCAGTGATCAGTAGGTACACCAACTTCAGTAAAAACGCAGGGCTCCTAGGATAGTTGAGCAAGCCTTTCACATTTGTCCCGATTTCTTTGTTTAATTTTAGGCATATGGTACTTACATGAACATGCTCGTATAAGAACTTAATTTATCTGAAGATTACAAAACATAAATACATAAAATATGCAAACATTCATGTATCTATAAGTCACTTAGCAAGTGTTTATTAAGCACTTACTTATTTTCCAGTCACTATACCAAATGTTAAAATTGGGGTGGGGCAGCGAACTTGAAAATTATACTGCAATGGAGTAGGTGATGTCACCTTTGGCCATGTTTCTGGTCTCCCTGTTTTCAATGAATAACATTCTCGGGCAGCCATGATCAAGGGAATGTAACTGCTGAACCTAGCTCGTGATTGGCATATTATGGAGTTAATGGGTGAATAATAAAAGTATATATATATAAAATTTGGGTGGGGATCCCTAGCTTTCTATGATCCCTGTGTTTGATGAATTTATATGACTGAGAAAAAATGGACACACAATGTAACAACAAAACAATGCAGTGCACATTCTCGTAGCTGAAGCAGAAAGGAGCATGCTGAGAAATAGGGTTTTGAAGAACTCTTTTGGGCATAGAGGCTTCTGGGAAGAGGTGGAACTTGTGAATTGAATGTAGCATTCAATTCATGTAGTTCTCAAAATGTAGCATGCATGTGCGGAGGGCTTGTTAGGACACAAACTGCTAGTCTGGCCTCTTGTTTCTGATGTGTAGATGTGAGATGAGCTGCTAGATGTGTTTTTTAAGTTACCAAGTCATTCTGTGCTGCTGGCCTTGGGGTGATGATACTTGGAGGACCTTGTAATTCTCCTCCTCCTCTACCTCCCCTCCCCACTTCTTATTTTTCCTTGTTTTTGAGAAAGACTCACACTCTGCAGCCTCAGCTTGACCCATACTCTTTCATGGGGGTGGGAGAGCTCTGATGTATTTTTATAGCAGTTATAAACTAAAACAAAATCTAAATCCACAATCCTATGCTATTCTATACTTCCAACCCCAATCCTTATACCTTCCTGCCCTCCTGTGAATTGAATAAAGTTGTTTGACAGGGATGCTAGTCACATGATTTTAAGGCATTCCATAGTTTAGTAAGCAAAAGTTCTAGTAAATAATGTGTGGACTTGAGTTTAGGTTTAAGTTGTTTTTAAAATAGTTTTTATTTTTGTTTTTTATTGAGACTTGAACCCCAGGCCTAAGCCATGCTAAGAAAGTGCTTTATCCCTGAACTGTATCTCATTTAAAAAGAATATAAGTATGCCTACCTTGGACACTTCTTTTAAAACTTTTCTATTCTTTATTCAGTTAAACTATGGCTTTCATATTCAGCATTGACAGGTTCCTGAGTCCTGTTATGATATATTACAAAAACTGTTGGAACTTTGTATCAGGAAATGCCCGAGAAAGAGAAAATGCTTTGGGTCAAAAACAGCATGGCTTGAAAACTCAGTCTTTGAGGCTTACATGATATTAGTTTACAGTGAACTCTTGTCTGTTGAATGCCTAATGTCTGGATGAAAATGGAAAAACTGGTCAATTATCCAGACATCCATACTACTGAGGAGAGCATAACAATTGGCCAAAGTGCACATGACCACTCAGATATTCACCAAAGGAGACCTAGCTCCTTAAGTGGAAACCTGGATGTTGTATAGTTTTGTGTCTGGGCCAATGATCTGTAGCAGCAATCACCAAATAAACTTCCAGTTCTTCATTTTCATCCTTGATGATGTTAAAAACTTCACATTAGGAGAAGAAAAGACAAATGCCTTCCAAAATTAGAAAAGAAAGACACTTGTTACACTTCAGTATACTCTCAAACTCTGCTCTAATCTTAGGTAATTTACACTGTCTTGGTGGTCATGGTATCACATTTATGAAAAAAGGAAGATTTTCAAAAGCCCAGACTTGTAACTGAATTTTAACAAGTTCTCAGGAGCTTGGATGCTTAGCTGAAACCTGTCCAAATTTCTTGTCTGTTTTGTGCATTTATACACCTTTTCTATTAAGGCACATGGAACTTTTACGTGGAATCAAGATATTCAAAGGCAAACAGAAATTTAAAAATGATTATTAAATGAAATATGGCCACAGTATTGTAAAATACTTATGTCCAAGTCACTTACAGTTACTTATTTATGAGATAGTGTCTTGCCCTGTTGCCTAGGCTGGTCTTGAACTCAGGAGTTCAAATGATCCTCCTGCCTTAGCCTCTCAAGAATCTGCAACTATAAGAATGTTATTGGGCATGATAAATTTAATTCAATAGTTATATACATTTCGATTGGCTTTGAAAATTATAAATTTATAAACTCAAGTTCCGTTTGCTTTTGGGATACCATCTTATAAGGACTCCAATTTGCAGTAATGCTCGTTAAGGAAGAGAATGGCTCAGTTGCCTCTAGCCTACTGGATATGGGTGGGTTAGGACTTCTGTTGGTCTTTTCTGTGTCGAACACACAGATTGCAAGCCCAGCGCCACTTTGAGATCTTTGGCAGTAGTTAACTCTGCAGCTCACACATGATTGAGCCTGTATGATAATGAGTATTCAAAGATGGGTAATACCTGGGGGGCGCTCACCAACCTAAGACAGAGTGCCTGTGTGGCCTGGGCAGGCGTCTCCATGATGGGTAAGGTGACCTGCTGACGTCCCACGCAACCTAAGTCAGAAGCTCATTTATTAGTAAAAGGAGGACCTGTAGGTCCCTGGCCCCCATTTTGGGTAACTGTTGCTTTGCTTGCTGACCTTGACCTTGATATCCTCCCTATGCTAATTCCTTCCCGGTTCCACTCTCCTGAATGCTTAAAGGAAGTTCCTTGTCTGTGTATCCTGCATAATGGGCATTAACAGCTTAGATGCAAGATTGTAAAACATTGGTAGTGAACTTCTGCCCTCTGGGGTTCTCCCATTGTGCTGTAAGCCTGTATTTAAGACCTCCTCCCTCCTTCAATAAAATAATAATAAAGAAAAGAATGTTGTACCATGACTGACAGTTTTGAGAGGCTTATTTTATTTACTTCACTGTTTTATCTTTTTGTTTGTTTGTTTGGTTGGTTGGGTTTTTTTATTTTGTTTTTCAAGACAGGTTTCTCTGTGTAGCTTTGGAGTCTGTCCTGGAACTCATTCTGTAGCCCAGGCTGGCCTTGAACTCACAGAGATCTGCCTGGCTCTGCCTCCTGAGTGCTGGGATTAAAGATGTGTACCACCACTGCCAAGTAGTTTTATCTTTTTAAAATTATTTCTTTTCTGAGATTATATTACATAATTATATAATTCCCTCCATTTGCTTCTCCCATGCCATATTCTCCGGCCTGCTTTCTTTCACATCCATGGCTTGTTTTGTCATTAATTCTCTCTCTCTCTCTCTCTCTCTCTCTCTCTCTCTCTCTCTCTCTCTCTCTCTCTCTCTTTCTCCTAAGTACATAAGTACAACCTTCACACCTTCTCTGTCAGTGTAATGTTACTTGTATGTATGTTTTCAGGGCTGACCATTTGCTATTGTATAACTAATTGATGTATTCTTTCCAATCATAACTCATTTGAATACAAGTCTGAGGCTTGATCATTGTTTAGCTTATAATGTGACCAAGTCATTATTTACTCAAGTTAACAAAATAGTGGCTAATTTTCTAGCTTGTCGCCACTTTTCTATTTTCTAAATAAGACAGGGCTAGAGAGATGGCTCAGAGGTTAAGAGTGCATACTGCTCTTTCATAGGATACACATTTGATTCCCAACACTCACAGCTGACAGCTACCTGTAACCCCAGCTACAGGGGGAACAAACAGCTCTGGCCTTCTCCCACATACGCACATACCTACATGGACCCTCCCTACATAATTAAAAATGATAAAAATAAACCATAAATATTAAAACCAGCTGGTGATGCTGTTGAGAAGTGTGGCATTTGATGCACTGTAGTGTTTATAGATGCTGCTGCTTAATTTCATCCCTCCAGAAAAGGAAATGCTTTTGCCAAAGAGAATCTGGGAGAACTCTCTGTGTGACACAGAGAAGCTTTCGCATCATTTCTTAGAATCAACAGGGCTATGTAAAATCCTAGCACGTCTGGAAGACTATCAATTCTCACAGTTAGCCACCATCTGGGAATGTAACCCACCCAGGGTTGACAGAACTGGTGATTAAACGTGAGCTAAGTTCACATCCATAGGCAAGAACCAAGTGCCAGCTGTGAGTTATGAGAATGAACCTGCACCTTACTTGCTATAACAAACCATTAGCTCCCAGCTCATGTGAGCTGGAAAGTTGTCAGTGTGCTGAGGTATGTATGGAGATGTTTTCAAATATCCTGCCAGTCTGCTTTTATTTCAGAGAAGCATCTAAACCATACTATAAATCCAAAGAAAACAAAACAAAAGTCATATTCTTCATGCTTCTCCTTCGAGTTTAAATTCTGCCAGTTTAATTTCTGGTTTCATTCACTTTCTAAAGCCATTTTCCTTTGTTGTCTGAGTGTCAGATGCTGTTACTTCTCTTTGGCTTTTCCCCAGATGAACTCTATCATCCTAAGAGCAATTTCAGATGCCCCACCACATTAGCCAAGACCAACATTTCACTCGGTTAAACCAGAAAATAATTCCTTTTCCTTAGACAACCATTTCATTTACTTCTTCAAAGGAACCCAGACAGGGACAATAAATGTGCCAGGCAGCACCTCATTGGATAGTTTTACATCACCACTATTTTGCTCATTTACCCCCATTTCCCCGTTTTCTAACTTCATCCTCAGAATTTCTGTATCAAGAAAGATCCTAGTACAAAAAACACACACAGGAAACACACATTTCATGTTTTTCTCAACCTTCTATTCCAAGAACAAGAGAATCAATGGTTTGTGGAAAAATTAGAACAAACCTATCTTTGATGTGAGGGCAGAATTTTCTTAAGTAGAAGAAGCCATCTCGTTGTCTGTAGTAAATGTCTATAAATGGTCAAGTTCACAGAATTTATCCACTTTTTATTCAATAAAATCTATTTCAAACACAGCATGTTTTTAAACAAGAGTAAAATATGGAAAAACCTCAACTGTTTCCCCAAAGACAAGCAGATTCTATAGTGTGCCATTGAGAAAAGTTTCTTTGAAACAAAGAAACTCAACTTCCCTGAAATATTCAAGCCAGTGAAATGCTCATTTGTGTCTTTAAAATTAGCCTCCCATACCCATTGCTACCAAGCAGGAAAAGGAAAGCCACTTTGAAAAGAAAACATCCAATAAAGATTCCAGAAGTGAGAGAGGGCACCAATAATTTGGTAGTACATGACAGTATTTAAGTCATCTGCAAAAAAATTTAAGAGCCAGAAAGAAAAGTAAATGTTTTCAACTTTGTGGCGACAGGAGCTACCCAGGAGTGTAGCTCAAGAGAAGGCTGTAAATTAAACGAAGCCATTGAACCTGGTCCTGATCCAAGAGAACTTACTTATGAGACCGTTGTAACCCGAGGTTGTATTTCACTACCTTCTGATTTAGACTGTCTTATCAAGCATCTGGGGAGAACAGAGAGATCTTCCAGCTGTTATGAGGCTTTATTTAAAATGTCAGGATAAACAGCTAGCATGTTAGCAGAGCCTGTAACCTACTCTTTACTTGAGAAGTTTAAGTCTGTTTTATAATAAGACAAAGACATTCAGCCACCATCATGATGAACAGGCAGCCTGCTTCTCAAATATTTCTTTTTTCCCCCTTATGGTTTGTCTTTTTTTTTTCTTATTCCAATTTCCCCTTTATTGTTTTCCACATTTTCTATATGTGTTTATGTTACATTTTATATATGTTATGTGAATGCTTGGACTGTTTTGATAGTCAACATTTAGTTCTGATTTGATGACAATCTACAAAGAAGTTAGAAAAATGCTATAGTGTCAAAAAATGGAGGTTTAAAAAAAAGTCCAATTTAAACATTTTTTTCATATCTAGCAGCAATGAGAAAAGACAGATAGCCATGTCAACACTCCTATTGCCACATCAATAACTAATAATTTGAGATTAGTTATGTGATAGGACATTTTTTAACTGATGGGCTATCTGTGTAAAGTCTAGCATAATAGATTAGCTCCTAACAAGACAAAATGATCATATGTACCTGCCTAGTACAGACTTCACCAGTGTTGATCAATGTTATGGAATATCCAGGCACTTCTGTTTAGAAAAGTGACTGAGGCAAACCATCAACTTCATGCTCAAGATATCTGCCCTTTTGCTTAGAGTCACATCTGTGTATTTCATAGTTTTCATAATTCAAAAAATCCTTGTTAGTTCAGTTGAGCCCATTGGTTCTCATCTGGTTTTTTAACCTTGTACACTAGATCAGCCAGATTCAGACCAAGCTCTCTATAAAGGAGGAAAGAATGAATAAGGAGAAAAGGGTGTGGGAGCATGGCACTGAGCTCTCAAAGAGTTAAAAAATAAAGCACTCACCTATTCCCTTGGTGCCCTAAACCGAGGGGACTTGAGTGGTATTCATAGTCATATTGTAGAAAGCACAGCTTTGAACTGGGCTGCCTTAAAGCCACACCTCTGGATGACTCAAGAAAGACTTTACCAAAGAAGGAAGATTGGGAGGTTTTTGAGGACACATTTCCACTTTATATTTCAAATTTGTCACATAATGTAATTTGATATTTTGTTTTGTTTTTTACTCTAACCTTAACAGTACATTTAATTCACTGAGATTTGATGTTCTAATTATCAACTGCACAACAAATTACCCCTAAATATTCTAACTTGAAACAATGGAGTGTATATATTTTGATTAGAGATATTCTAGTTGGACTGGAATATGTGAGGGTGTACGTCTTTTATCTCAAAGTGACTATGGATACCACTCAAGTCTGTTGGTACAAGATGGGGGTGAGGATGATTAATTCAACTATTCTCCAATCTACTAGAACTCAGGGCAGTGTTTCCATGCCTTCCCTGCTTAGGTTTTTCTTCCTGCTCCACAGATAGCCCCAGTCTGAACCTGGGTGATTTAGTATGTAAGGTTAGGGTCAGTACTAGATCAGGCAGTTCAAAGGTGGCTAGGAGTTGTAGTCGTGTAAAGGCTTGTTGATTCACGCACTTGGTGCTTGGTGTTTGTGGCTGGGTCATCTAAATGTGGTAGTGCCATGTGTCCCACAGGGCCTTACAATGGAATGTCTGGGTTCCAAAAGCACCATTGCCAGAGCTAGGGAGACTTGTTCTTGCTTTTGTGCCCGGCCTTGGAAATGACCAAGAGTCCTTCCTATAGTCTGTGTTCTCTCCAGGAACACACAGAAATCTGTCAAGATCAGAAGGAAAGACAACAGAGCCTACCTCTTCCCAATAGTAGCCAAGTCCTGGGAAAGTGAGTGGGAGCAGAGTTATTATTGATGTGGCAATTTTCAGAAAATGCAATCTGCAACATTCAGGCTACATCAAATACTTCCATTTGACAAGAACTAATATTGAGGGGTTCTATATCTCAAAGTTTTCCCTTAATGTCCTAATTTGCCACATATTATTTAATCTTCAGTTTTTATAGGTTAGGAAATGGAGACAGGAGACATTCAAGTAACCGGTAAAAGCCCTTATTGCAGAAGTATGTATAGTAGGGAGGTGGATACACCTAGTTCAAACGCCTGGGCTGCCTTTGGTCCCCTCACAAATAAGACTCTTGCTTCATCGTACCTCTTATACATAGAATTCAGAGATCTTAGGTGGACTTAAGAAGGAGGAGAATCACTAAAAAGTGTAACAGCTCAAGTGAGTCTGTGTCTAGAATTAGTCTTTATACAAGAGCAGGCTGTTAACATCCATTCTTTTTTCTCCCTTGTAATGGAGAAAGTGAATCAAGACTATGGACTGGCCTTGTTATAATATGGAAATATTGGGGAGAATGGAGAAATGTATTTCTGACTTATAGCTATGGCCTGCAGGGTTATCCGATCACAAAATAATGTATGAAAAACGTTTCAAGGGTTAATAGCAAATCAATAGAGAAAGTTATAGAGTTACATATGAGGGCTTGAAGGAGTAGACCAAAGCTGGCCAGAGATCTCCACTGGGAAAACAAACAAACAAACAAACAAACTCCTGGAGCTGTTGCATATGTCAGGCTGTTGTGTGCAAGGCCAGGCCTGTGGAAAGAAATAAAGGGCCTGGAATGTGCTTATTGTCCCTGGATTAAGCTTAGCCATTCAACTCATGTGTTTGAAATTGGTATTCTAAAGAGAGAACTTTATGCAGGCTTTCCATGCATATAAAGTAACCTGTTTGCAACATTCATTCAGGGAAAGTACTAAAGAAACCAGAATAACATACCACAAACACATAATAACCACACACACACACACACACACACACACACACACACACACACACACACACAACCACCACCACCACCAATGTCTGACCTGATGCAACAGTATTTTAACATATTTGTAATTGGGTTGAACCAACCAACGAATTAATGGCATTGTGTTAGCATAGCATAGTCTTATGAAAATTGTCCCCTCTTTGGCTCTCATCTTTCCTTTACATATTGTCTGTAGGAAATATAGCTCAGTATCTGTGAAAAATTTATTATATACCAATTTATTTGTAACAAGGTCTTGGTTATTAAAGGACCACTTTGAGCCCAAATGGCAACAGGTTTTGTCTGTTTATATCGACATTCTTTGCTCAAGGACAATTTGTGAGAATTTGTGAGTCTTAACTGGGGGATTTTCTCCCCGCCAAACCCTGCCCCATGTACTTCAGACAACCACAATTGCTTCCAAGCTCAACATCTGGAGCCACATTTGGTTTCATTGTTGGAAAGTAAATTAGCATCCCTGTTTACAAACAAGGGACTGACCTTGTGCTGAACAGCAGTGGCCGTGTCTTCAGCTGACAGGCTTACCTTCCTTGACGCTGGGAAGGAAGCTGACATACTTCTGTTTCTGGCATTAGTGAGCATCTCTCAGATGTCTACTCTCTGTAAGCTGAACTTTTGCCCTAGGACATGGAGTAAAAGATGACACTAATTGGAAGTTGGCATCCTGGAAAACGCCGTTGCAGTTATCTGCTGCAGGAAGATAACCCTTATCTTGTGCCAGCAATGAACCATGGGCTCCATGGACCTGGCTGAATCTGTTCACACCTGTTCTAACATGGATGCCAAGAAATGAGGGGTCAGGAGGAAATTAGATGCACCAAGCCCTTGGGAAGACACAGAGCCCTTTGAAGGTCCATTGGAATTATAATAGATTGGACAATGAAGAAATGAACTGTGTGCATGTACTTGACTGTGGACAGGAGCATTGAGAATCCAAAGTCAAGCACTAATTTGAATGTGAGATGAAAAAAAAAACTTTTTGAAGCCATAGTGGGAAACATTGCAAAAGTAATAGAGGATCTTAGCAGTCAATGCATTTTTATAATGTATCACAGATATTTCTTTTTAAAATGAGGTTTGATATACAAAGATGGAACTAGAAATATGTGAGTATGTATTGTGTATGTGTGATTGCTTTAGAATAAAAGAAAAGATTTATACATACTGTTATAGTCTTTATTTCATGGATTTGAACAGATTGTTAGTCAAATCATGTCCCTGGAAACATAAATTATATGCACATATGAAAGAGAAGACACTACAATTAACATACAAGAGTATGTTAATCCTGTCAAATGCAAGTAATATAAAATGATTACACTTTGTGATTACATTTTTCTTATTTTATCTCCTTACATCCCTTCCAAAATTGGATCTCTAACCTTTTAATTTTCTAGGACCACATAAGATGCAAAGTGAAACGTAGATATGGATGAGTCATGTACATGACAGAAATTATGAATTTTTCCCACTATGGTGTGTTAATTCTCTTTTCTACCAATTAAACACATGTTTATTAGGCACCCATTTGGTGTCAGACACTTTGCTAAGCATTCTGGGGACAGAATGTTTAAGTAGCTATGAGCTACTTCTCAGATGACTGCCTTTGTGGTTCAGCCAAGCATATTGCTTCTGATCTTTCCATTCCCCCATTTTTTCTTTCCACTGCAGTTTGAGATATTGTTTGAAAATGGCAGCTCTATGGTGCCTACTTACATGAATTCTTCTCATTAGTGATTGTCAATTGCTCTTAGTATTCAGGGCTGGCTTACTGCCAGGGCATCTTCTTCAATCTTACTTTTTGGGATGTTGACTGAAATTGGGGCTTAAAAATTTGGCTAGGCTAAACAACCAATAGGCTCCATAGATCCTCCTGTCTCTGCCTCCCTAATGTTGTGATTGCCTGCATGTGCCACCATGCCTGGGTTTGACATGGGTGCTAGAGATCCAAACTCAGGTCTCCATGCTTTAATGACAAGCACTATAGAAGCACCACACAAACACTATATAAGCACTAGCCCCTATTAACACTTATCTTTAAAGCAGTTCTGGGAAGTATATATTATTGCCACCACCATATATGTTTTCAGCTGCACTTATTTAATTTTCCTCTGGGTCTATTATGAAGGGCAGAACTAAAATTTAAAACTTACACTTTAAGGCTCTACAACTTATTTGCTCTCTTATAATACAGTATTATAAGTATCTTCTTTTACTCAATTTAACTTCAAACACTTTTTAAAGATAAGTAATAATATTTTAAATAATAGTTTGTGAGAATTTCTTAGACTGTAGTGTGGTCATGTTCATCTCTCTCCCTTCTAACTCCTTCTAGATCCACTCACTACCACACATTGCATCTCAACTTCATGTTGCCTTTCTCTTCTTCCTCCCCAATCTTCCTCCTCTCATCCTTCTTTTTTTTGGGGGGGGGGTTGAGACAGGGTTTCTCTGTGTAGCTTTGCTCCTTTCCTAGAACTCACTCTGTAGCCCAGGCTGGCCTCGAACTCAGAGATCTGCCTGCCTCTGCCTCCCTAGTGCTGAGATTAAAGGCATGCACCACCACCGCCCAGCCTCTCCTTCTTTTTTTCTCCTTCTCCTTCTCCTTCCTTCCTTCCTTCCTTCCTTCCTTCCTTCCTTCCTTCCTTCCTTTTCTTCTTCTTCTTCTTCTTCTTCTTCTTCTTCTTCTTCTTCTTCTCCCTCCTCCTCCTCCTCCTCCTCCTCCTCCTCCTCCTCCTTCTCCACCACCACTCCCACCTCATCACAAGTCCAATGTGCTGCTGATATATTCGTGATCCACTAGAACATGGTCAACTTACAAGGAGCTACACCCTCAAAGAAAACTGACATTCCTAACCCCAGAAGCTATCAGGTAAATATAGCTTCTAATTTAGAGGTAGGACTTTGTGAGGGCACTGCTGCTACACCCATACTAGAGTGTTGACTGCTCAATCTTGTGCAGGCAACAAGCTTATCTGAGTTCATGATAAAAGAAGACACTGTTTCAGTCTGGTCCTCTACCCTCTTGGTTTAATCATCTTTCATCTCCCTTTACTGTCATGGACCCTCATCCTTGGTTGGAAATGATATAAATGTCTCATATGTGACTAAACACTCCACTGACGTATATTTTAACTACAATTATGTCCTTAGAAAGTGTGGTTTTCTTTTGGCACATTTTGTAAGCATTCAGAACAAATGAGCTTGAAAGACTTTGTACTGCCCTCTAGTTGTTTATAGAACTGAAGGGTGGACACTTAAAAAAATATTTTTAGGGCAGGTAAGATGGCTCAGCAGATAAAAACACTTGCTGATAAGCCTGGCAACCTGAGTTCAGTCCCTGGGGCTCATGAGGTGGAGGGAGAGAGCTGACCCTTACAATTTGTCCTCCTACTGCTGCACATACACCATGGTACATACATGAATATACACAGTAAATAAATGTAATAAAATTAAAAAAAATTGAGATAATTGAACAAGCCAACCTTTAACCCCTGCCTTGGACCTTTGAATAGCCGGGATTATAAGCAAGCACCGGGATACTCAGCTTGAAAGGATAGCTTTGTGCATTGTGACAAGTGCATTTTAGTGGGTAGGCATGAGCTCTTATGAAAGTGAAAAGGAGAAG
>NC_081430.1:41892685-42028177 GCF_949786415.1 Peromyscus eremicus
ACATGATAAAATATAAAAGAACGTCAAAGTTCTCTGGTCTCTTGTGTGGTAAAGGCACTGAATCTACTGCCACCAATACTCTCACCAAAACTGAACTCCATCAGAAGTGCTGCTTTTCAACATTAGCACATCACAGGGGTTTGACGCTGGAGGGTGAGGTTTAGGGTTTTGAGAAATGAACTCTAAGACAATATGAACAACCACAAGGTATTGAGTACATTAAGCTGCATATCTGTACACACGTGATAGGTGTGATATGTCTGTAACTAGTAGACTGTATTCTTTAAGAAATAAATACACATGAACTGTGGTTACATTATTTCTCTACATGGCCTTTAAAAGAATACTTTTGATGATTGTCCTCCTTCCATTCATAATTGAGTATCTTAATATTTTCTTTTATGTTATTTATTTTTGGCTGAGTTAATTATTTAATTACTCTATGATCAATTCCATATTAGACTTTGTCCATAGCATAGTTATTTTAAGCTCGGGATGTTCCCTTAGCATTGTTCTTTTGAATTCTCATTTTTCTTTCCCTGGACAAATTTTCCTACAAATATTTCATGTGTTGAATATGAATAAATTATTGCCAACATTTAACTCAGATCTTTTCTTCAGAATTAGTTCTTCTTCATTTTGATGTCTTCTGAGTCAGACTAAACTTGAAATATCATGAATTCATTTAGTTATCATCTAAAATTAAGCAGCTGAATGAATATGCACCATGGGGTGTGCCGTAACTTGGGTAATTCTTCTTGTTTATTTGATTTAAATACTTCATTTTGTCTGCACAGGGGTGTGTGTGTGTGTGTGTGTGTGTGTGTGTGTGTGTGTGTGTGTGTGTGAGAGAGAGAGAGAGAGAGAGAGAGAGAGAGAGAGAGAGAGAGAGAGAGAGAGAGAGAATGTGTGTACACTTTGGTGTACATGGTACTCAGGTGGGAATCACAGTACAAGCTTGTATGTAGGTGTAGGTTGTAGCCTTTTAACTTATTTGAGAAAGAGTTTCTTCTTTATTATTTTGTTTCTGCATATGCCATGCTATCTAGTTCATGATTTTTCAGGATTTCTCTTGTCTCTGCCTCCAATCTCTGTATAAGGAGCAGTAGGATAACAGATGCATGATATCATACCTGGCTTCACATAATTTCTGAAGATTCAAACTCAAAGTCTCATTCGTGATGGTGACACTAGACCATACTGCTAGCTCCTTTAGAGGAATGATTCATTGTGACAATTGTCTAGCTAATCTGTTGGACTTATATATGTGCCTCTAGCCCTTAAAATTTTTGATATAATATTTTACAATTATTAGTGGAGTGATGAAGAAATCATGAACATTTAAAATATTTTAACCTTTCTTTACTTTACTTTATCATGAACTAAAGGAGTTGCTATTTGTGAATCATCCACATTTATTTTTTTTCACCTGTTCACAGGAGCTCCAAGACCATAAAATTACAAGTCTGTTTTGAGAGAACTTGGTGAGAAAGTAAAGGATTTGCAATTCGTCTAGATGTATTCAATAAAAGGAAAGGATTTGCAATTCATCTGGATATGTTCAATAGAATTATAGAAAAAGCAGTAAATAACCAATAATGTATGCTTGTTGATGATGAATGTCAATGTATTGTTTTCTGATGATGAACTAATAAGCATGAATAATTAATAAATGAAAAATTAATTGAAAATATATGAGTGGGACCCATACTCATTTTGTACATAAAATTTAATATAGTTTAATTATCCATGATAAACTATATGAACATTATATTGAAGATATGTGCTTAATTATGAAAAGAAATGGCATTTATGAACTATGCAAATTGATGTCCAATTAACTTGTAGCAGCTATCTTATTAAATGCCAATTAAATATATTAGCATTCCTTACAATTTCATATATCAATGTGAATTTAACTGTACCTTTATTGCTAATGTAATTTTAAGTTAATTACAAAGCTAAGTGATTTATCTTGTGCATAATTATTAAGCCTTATTCTCTGTTCTTCAAAAATAAATAAGTAAATTTTATAGATTTATAAACTCACTTTCCCCAAAGTATCACTAATTTTCTAGATACGTGTAAATCTTTGTGTTCAGGGGAGATCCTGATTTCATAGGCTTTATGGTGGTCAGATTCTGAATTAAATTCAACAAAATATTGAAACCCTATGAAATGTGAAGACTAGGCTATTTAGTCTTTCATATCATCCTTTTTGCTTTTATTATTTGGTTGATATCTATTTATTTATAAGAAGTTTTTTGTGACATAGTAGTAGAGCATGTTAAGCAATTTATAACTGGTAAAGATTGTTTTAATTTTATATTGGTAACTCCCTACTACCCAACATAAGAACAAGCACTCACCATTTTGAATGGTGAAAGATAATGAGCTTTGTGCTCACAGAATTTAGTGAATAAGTGAACAAGTGTCTTTTAGAAATTATGTCTATGTTTCTATATTTTTGGATAACATTTACACCATTTTAAACAATTTCATTATTAAAATCTGACTAGAGTAGTTGGCTCTCCTCTAGTGTCTATAACATTTCCAGCTTTGTGGAGTTGGCTAGTTTTATAGTACTAGGTATGTGAGGATTGTAAGTCAAATTAGATGGCTCTTCGTTACTCTCATGATAAAAGTGTCATTATTATATTGTTGGGAATGTATTTTCAGTTTGCCATTATTGTAGTTCATAAGATTTTAAGTTTGGTGGAATTATCATCTGCTCCTGTAACTTGGCACTTTGTACTTTCTGACATAATTACAGCCAGTCTACAGTAACGAGGCTTCTAGATCAGTTTTAGTTAACTTCTTCCAAATGTGGTGTGTCTTTAGGAACAAGGTCTTACTTTCAAGTCATGGAAGGAAATAAGTGGCAATGACAATAACCCATATTGTTTTAATTGTCTTTCCCAATCCTTTGGCCAGCAAGTGGGAGAATGGTTTTGTTGTTGTTATTATTATTTGTTTAAAATAGTTTGAGGTTCTTTCTGGGAACACCATTGTGATATAATTCCAATGTTTGATGTGGTGTGTGTGTGTGTGTGTGTGTGTACATGTTTCTCTCTGTGTACAGATTGATTGATGTAGCTATTTAATATGTATTTTAAGCAAGTTTAAATATTTATTTATAAGAAGTTTCAGAAGTTTGGTCTATTACTGTAATGATTTTTTGTCTCTATTGTGATTTCCACCTTTTTTACTGTTAGTTGTTTTTCTTTCTGTTTCTCTCCCAGTTTTACTTTTACTCCCTCCTCTCATTAGATCCCTCCAGTTAGTTAGATACCTCCCATTTCCCCTACTACTACCTTTTTCTTAAACTAATACAAATTCTAATTATACTCTAAACACTTATCCTTATGTCCACAGATAAGTCTCCCTCTCACCCCTCATTAGATGGAAACTTTTACAGAGATACACAAGTGTTCAAAATTCAAAATATAAGTGACCTTGCATTGCCAACTTATACATCTGCAATGAGACCTCTATACCTTAGGCTTTTGAAAATTGTGGAAGAGGATGTTAATAGATTATAAGAGTCAAAGGCCCATAACGCCTATTGCTAGTCAGTGTCTTCTGGACCTGACAGTATAATTGCACCTGTGAAGTCTCAATAATATGGTTTCCTAAACAAGAGCTCCATCAATTGACATGCCAACATGAATAGGATGGGGGATAATTTACAAAGTTTCACTTACATAGGAAGAGCTATGAGAAGGGGAGAATAAATTTTCTCTAGAAGTTCTCCAGTAGCTTCTCAAATCCAAGTGTTCAGTCCTAGACACATGTACACAGGATTAATGCTAAATGTGAACTTGTTAAAGTCTACATAAATATTTATATTTATACACATATATATTTAATAATAATATTTAAAGAAGTCATGAATGTGACATACAGATTGTAAACACAGGAGTACTGGGAGGAGGAAAAGAGGTGGGTGTGATGTAGATGAAGTTTCTACATATGACCATCTCAAAAGTAAATGCCTCATAACTACTGAATATGGTTGAGTGATATATTGAATGTAATTCTAAGCATCATGCATGAAAACAATAATCTGAGTTACTTTCACTGAATTATATATAAGTACTGCATTTTATTTCAGACTTTCCTATAATTTTAATTTTTAACACAACTTTTTTGTTTTGTACATGCCATTATTCTATTCCAAAGTTTATGAATGTGATGAATATCAGGAGGACTGTAAGTCTCAGTAGCATGCACATGGAAGATGAAATAGCTATTCAAATTTCGGTATACGCAGGACCACTGGCTTGTTTTATTTGTCTTACTATAATAAAAATTAATTGCTTAAGAATTAATTATATATGCATACATATAGAACAGTTTAGATATATGAGCTTTCGTGTTTCAAAGCTTGGTGTACTGCTGAGTCCATACCTAAGTTATTTAAAGCAAGAATGTGAGAGAACTAATCCTTGGCTCACTGCTGGCAGACTGCCGTTCATCAGCCTTATGGATAGATGTAGCCTTTGTACTTTTTCTCTGCTACATTGGTGCAGGGGTTTGAATAGGAATTGCACCCATAGACTCATGTGTTTCAATTCTTGGCCTATTAGGAGATATGACCTTGTTGGAGGAAGTGTGTCACTGTGGAGGCGGGTTTTGAGGTCTCATATGCTCTCACATACTACTTGTAGTGTGACACACAGTCTCCTGCTGCTGCCTGTGGATCAAGATGTAGAACTCTCAGTTCCTTCTCTAGCACCGTGTCTGCCTGAATGCTGCCATGCTTCTCATCATTACAGTAATAGACCAAACTTCTGAAACTGTAAGCCAGCCTCAATTAAATACTTTCCTTATAAGGATTGCCATGGTCATGGTGTCTCTTCACAGCAATAAAACCCTACCTAAGACCACTGGTATCCCATGCTCTGTGCTCTTTGTAAATGTTCCTTGGACCTTACCCAATTAGAATATAATATTCAGATATTTAAGTGAAGGGTCAGAACTTTCCTATGTATTATTTTTGTTAAGTCTCCCCAGTAACATTCCCTGATAATTGTAGCCCTCACATTCTACTGCATGTGACATTGGTAAGTGGAAGTCAGGCTCCCTTAGCTTCACCTTGCCTTGCCTGCCTAATTAGTGATGACCATTATAATCTTGATATTGTCACTTGTTTCTTGGCTGTTCCCTTCCTAATTAAGAATTCTATAAAATCTCCAATAAAGCCATCAAGTGTCACATCAGTAATAAATGTTCCAGGTACAAGATTACCCTAGTGAAATAGAAGGGACTCTAAAATCTTTAGTCATGTGCTTCCAATTAATAGTGTTTCCTTTGGCTTTCCATTACTTATGACACCATTAATGGTGGAATTTACACAGAGATATATGCCTTTCCTTTTGCTAATTATTCATGAGGCCCACATACATATGAGTACTTCCCACTGGACAGCCCTTATGGTGATTTGACTTTGAGGGTCCGGATAACTGATGTAAAAAGCTTAGAGATGATTCCACCTGTAACTTCACAATGGGTCCATTGAGCTTTTGGGTCTGACTGATAAGGATAAACAATTGTGACTGCTGGAGGAGATTTATGGAAATTAGGCAAACAATTCCAGTGTGACTCTGTGATATCAAAATTACAATTTGGACAGATGGTGACTCTTTTCCAGTCAACTAAGCAGTGAAAATAAAGCTGCTGCTACTTGTCAGGGTACCAGATTTGGATAAGAAGCTTGAGGCATTCCCAGTGCACATGGCAGTTAGGTGGTAGACGCAGGCTGGAGTCAAGAGCTGCTGGATATTTATTTTCTAGTGTTTAATAGACTAACCTCAACTTTTATTTTTCTCCAGAGTTCTCATGTAGAACAGAACTCCAAGAACTCCACTGACATAAAACACTGTGAAAAGAGACGGAAGCTGCTGTTCCTAAAGGTATGCCTGTGCACTGACTTCAGGTACCTTGCATGTTCATAGGTCCTACAAGCACTCTGCGAATATACATACGTTTTGCTATAGTTGTACATGTGGGATAACTTTACCAAAGGGTCTAATCACTGAATAAGCTACTACGCAAACACACCCATTGTCCCATGAGCTCCTATTTCATGAACTATAACCATTCTGTTCTGAACTTAATTGACTAATACACAAGTCTTCTCTTCCATATTATCACAGATCTCATATTCTCCAGCCCCTATAATTTTCTTGCATAATTACTTTATTGCTTTTCTCTGGAGGTAACTGTATATGCATAGTCATTCAGAAATATTCTCCTCTGTGTGTTATCAAGATACCTTGTTATTTTTATGTTCAATGTATCCTATAACTAATTATCCAGTCTTGACATATTCTGCCTTGTGGGAGCCCGTTCTCGGGTTCCTCGTGCCTTTACCCAGCAGGTCCGCATAGAGGATGATTAGACCACGGGCCTAAGTGCAGGTGTCTGGGATGGTCTGCACTTGGCTGTGCTGGGGGAGGAGGTCTTTTGCTCCACCCCTTGGCGTCTCTATAAAAACCCTGGGGCAGAGACAGTCAGGGCCCGTTGGAATAGGTTCCAGGCCCTCTCGAGGCTATCCTTTATTTTCTATCTGTTTATCTCCGCGATATTCTCCGCAATAAATCCTTCTATCTAATATTTCCTGCTGCTCGCACTCAAGAAAACTCTGGGGAACTGTGGGGGTGGTTGGGCGCCCGAACAGGGACTAAAGAAAAAAGAAAAAAAAAGGGACTAAAGAAAAAAAGGGGGGACTAAAAAAGGGGGGACTAAAGACAAATGAACAGGGACTAAAGACAAAGTAATAGGGACTAAAGATAAAGGAAAATAATAGTTTTATTACAGAGTTTTTGGCGAAAGTGCTGAGTTCAGCCCTGCCAGTGGATGAGGCATGCCGGTGTTATGGAAAATATATATTTTTGAGAGGCAGGGGTTTTATCCTCGAGAGAAAAGGAAAGCGGACTGGAAGGATGTCCGATGCTGCAGCGAAATTCTCTTCTGTCAAAATTTTCTATCTTCTATCCCTTTCTCAATTTCTATCTGTGAAAAATAAGTATAAGGTATAGGGTAGTAAAATAGTGTAGGAAAAACTTAGAAGTGTAAGATTGTGTAGGAAAAAATAAGTAAGGCAACTAGACAGAAAAACTCTTCAATTTTCTAACTTGGGGGCTCTGAATGCAAACTGGGGAAAAAAAAATCTTTCTTTGGGCTATTTGGGTAGTAAAAAAGCTCTTTTTCGAGCTTATGGGGAAGAATAAGTTTCCTGTGGAAGCTTTTGACCTGGGGCAGCTGAAATGCTAAGTCCAAGCGGCAGGAGAAAGTGATTTCTCCCTGAGGCAAAAATGGGGATGTAAAAAGCCAAAAAGTTTAAAGTTGGGAAGTTTTGGGAAAAGTTGGTCTTTCTCCTGGGGGAAAAAATCTTTCTCAAACTATAAAGCTTTTCTTGGAAAATTTGGGGGAAAAAATCTCTAAAAAGCCTTAATCTTTCTCAAAAGCTCTTAAACTTAAAAACTAAAGCCTTTAACTTTCTCAAAAGGGCAAAAATTAGAATCACCTGAAGATTTTAGTATGGGGACCACCTGTGATTAGCTCAAAGGGAAAAACAACAAACCTGTTAAGATAGCAAAACCTCTCTAAGTTCTTTCAAGCTTTAAAAATCCTCCCTGCAATGCAGGAGGCAGGGACAAGTTCCTAAAAACCTCTTCTAAGCTCTGTCTCTTCAAGCTAGTAAAAGACAGTGGGTCAGAGTACCCTGAGGGAAATGCTTGGGAGAGTGTGGGTAAAAAGCTACAGAGAGCCCAAAAGGGCGGGAAACTTTACCTGAGAAAAGCAAAAAAGCCAAGCTTTTCAGTTACAACTGAGCTGAGGCATCAAGGGTTTTGTTTCTGAGTTGAGTGTTTCAGAATGAAAAGGTGCTCCTAATCGTCCTAATGCAAAGATCCCCTGAAGCAGTGCAAAATGTTAGCATTGTATCCTAGCTTCTGACCAAAAACCCAGAGGCGACTGGCCAGAGTCTCTGAGTTGGAATGCATTTCTGGGATATTAGGGTTCCTGCAGTGGTAAACAGAGCTGAGGCAGGAAGGTGCAGGACCTGGTTCAAGATTGCTAATGAACAACCAAAGCTAAAGCTGGTGGGAACGGCACAGTTATCCACTTTCCTACAAGCCACGGGTTGATAGGTCCACAGCTGAAAAAAAGAAATCTGAGAAAAAAGCTTTCCTATTAGAGAAAGGACCTTTCTGGGAAAACGGTAAAGCTGAACTGTGTCTGAAGCAGTTGTGCTGCTGAGTCAGAACGCTGTCTGAGGAAAGAGCCCAGCCAGGGCAGGACAGAACTATCCAGGAGTAAAGTTTTTTTTCTGTCAGAGAAAGCATCTCTTTGAGAAAAGCTTTGTTTCAACTGACTCTCTGAGGGGTGATTGCCTCTGGCATAAGCTCTGTCCTTGAGCACCGAAACAAATGCAACCCACTGGGGGACTGGGCCAGATGAAGGCCTGATGAGGCAAAAAACCTGTCCTAATGGGAGTTTAGAAATGGCAAAAACCTCCCTTGTTAGATTTTCAGTCTGTACACAAACCACACAGACCCAGAAAATAAACGGACAAAAAGCCCTACCTTCAGGAGCAGGGAAAGCTGCCACTGTAGTGTCGGAAACTGTTTCTGGGGTAGAGGGGATAAACTTGAGACCAAACTGGGAACTGTCTGGGAGAAAGACTCTGAAGAAACAGAAGGGACAGAATCCTCCCCAGAAAATGCATGACCTGTGAAAAGCTGCTAGAATTTGAGGCAGATTTTGGGGGGAAAAAGCCCCTACTTCCAAAGGCAGCTAGCAGAGGTACAGAGCCGCAGACAGATACCTGAAGCTCTGCATCGGGGGGGGGGGGGGGGGGGGGGGGGAACAAGCAAAATGAGATAAATCAGTGGGAGAAAATCTCTTCCGAAAGAGCTATGGAAAAGCTGTAGTGCATGATCTTGTTTTTCACTGAATGGCTAAGGCAAACACAAGCCCCGAGGAAAGTTGCTATCAGAAATTGCCCACCTCAATGCATACTAACGAGGCAGGTGCAGTTCTGATTTGGGGGCCAGTGTCAAATAAAGGAGAGACACCTGTTGAAGCCAGCTGAGGAGAGAATAGGAATCTCCCAATGTCCCATAATTGAAAATGTAAAATGCTTGTTCAAATCTCCCGTTGCAAAAGCAAAAAAACTTTGTTCAAACCTCCCGGGCAAGAATTTGTAAGCAAGTCTGGTAAAAGAGAACCAGTTGACTCTCAGACCCGAAAAGAACTATGGGAAATGACTGATATAAGGGAAATGATATAAAGGACTGATATAAGGGACTGATGTTGTTATAGACTGATATAAGGGAAATGCATTCTGGGAAAGGTAGTTTTTCCACTAAAGATGGCGACATTGCCCTGAAACACGTTTGTCAGCTCGAAAATACGTTCATGGTAAACTTAAAATACAGCTTTTAAAAGAATAAGGAGGAAAAATGGTTTAAGTGTCAGTTCCATTGGAAAAATTGAAAGGATATGGAACTAGGCGCTTCACGGTTTGGGGCTCCATTGGTAAAATGCCTTATTTATCCTAATATCTGTGCAAAATTTTTACGGTAGTTGGATGACCAAAAAGCTACCTATAAGAGCAAACAAGTCACTTTTAAATCCTTACAAAAGCAAGAAAGCAGTTTATACACTGAACGTTGTCTTAGATATGAAGAAACTTATGTGAAATTAAAAATTATTTACCTCTTAAACAAACAGCCTGCAATGAGTGATTCCTTTGCAAATCTAATTAAGGGGATAAGAAACAAGCATTCAAAGAAATGACTGCTTTATAGATGGGAAACAAACTTCAGAAAAGCTGTCTTACAAAAGAGTTGCTTCACCTGAAAGTTCTTTATAAGAAATCAATGCTAAATATCACAGCTGCTAATAACATCAGGAGTTAATGCTAATGAAATGAAAATACTAAATCCTGAAAATGCTTTTTCTCAAAGTAAGCTAATGAAGGATATGTTTCATGAAAGAACATTTATGTTCTTGACTCCTTTGAATAGTAACGGTTTTGGTTAAAATACTGGAACTAACAACAATCCAGTCAAAATGTTTCAACAATTCCAAGATGCTATTCCACAAAAGCAAGCTGCCATGCTTTGTGGGCCATATTAGAGTTCACTCCAATTTTCCTGGTCCTTTAGCTGAGGGTAATGAGAAATGGAAAGATCCCTGCTTGGGATTATGGAAGGGTCCCGATCCTGTGTTGATATGGGGCTGAGGACATGTTTGTGTTTTTTCACAAGAGGGGAATGAAGCTCGGTGGTCATCGGAGCGTTTCCTAAGGAGCGTGGAACTAAGGAAGGGTCAGCTCCAATGATGTTCCTATAAAGGAACCAGAATGAAAGTGGCTCGATCAGTGTTTCTGAGGTTTTGTCACTGGTTAATGCAAACAGTGAGGAAATAGAGTTTGGAGCTGTCCCGCTTTTGGCTTTACTAGCTCCTTTAGAAAAATACTTTATATCACCTAATAGCTGTGCAGTATTTGGCAAAGACCTTACAGCAGCTAAATACGGTAATTTCACCCTCAGTGTGAAGTGAAGTTTTTCTGTAGAACAAACCAAGAGTACTGCTGTAATAGAAACATTTGTCTGAATTGAAGTACTTAGGGGAACTATTATGAATTTGGGTGAAGGGACAGCCTCTAGTTAAACACCGTCTACCGCTGACAGTGCATCTCTGCTGGGTCCGGAACGGCTAAGAGAACTGGCAACTTTGGAGTGTGGCGTCATCCTGGGAAGGTTACAGTCCCCTAGCAACAACTATCACAATTCTATAACAACACTCACTAAATCCCAGTGCTTTATAGCGAAGCTGACTATAAACTCTAAACTTTAGAAATAATGTACGTACTTCCTGTCTAGTTAAGAGAATCTAATAGAGATAGTGATAATAATTAAGAGTGAGAAATAGAAAAAGATGAAAATAAGATATGTGAGTTTGTAAAAATCTTGTTAGATTTGTGTTAAGAAATCTTTAGGTGTTTGCTAAGTTAAATATATGCTAATGGTAGCCCTGTATAAGTTTGTAAAATAGATCTATAGAGTTCCTTTAAGAATATAAGCTTATAAGAAGTATCTAAGGTAGTCCTAAGACATGTAGTAATAAGCTTGTAAGAAGTAAAGATGCTAGTTGTAAATGTAAGTTTAAATATGAAAAAAGATGATAAGTATATAAGAAGTAATAAGAAATATATTTGCTAAAGTAGTTCTATAGTTTCCTTAAGGAGTATAAATAAGTAGATGTTAATGTTATATGAGTTTGTAAAAATGTGTAAATGTTGAATGTGAGTCTAAATGCTTTGCAAGGCAAAAGGTTATATGTGAGTTTGTAAAAAAGTGTATATGTTAAGTGTAAGTCTATTCTTAATGTATATGGTGAAAGAACCTGAGACATACAGAAGTTAGTGTCCTAGCAGACTGCAAAGCAGGCAGTCTGAGCGGTTTTTCAAAAGCTCCAGAAGCCGCTAAGAAGCTAAGAATGGCGGACGCCAGAACTAGCACAAGGCATCTGCAGCTGAGATTCATGGAAAATCTTCGCAACACAGAAAAACCTGAGCTAACATCAAAAATGGTGCGGTTTAGAATACTACTGTACCTAAAAAAGTCTGTCTGTGAGAACAAAAGTTGCAGAGACGCTTGTTTGAAGTAAAATTGTTAACGGCAAAAAGTTTTGGTTGAAAACCATCTCTTCATATTTGGAAGTGAAAGCCTGATGCCAGAATTTATTTCTTGTTTGAACTTTTTGAACTTAAAATGAGATAAAATTACAAAAAGACTTTGGTTATGGATTTCTTCATATTTGGAAGGCTCGTACCAGAATTTATCATTTGAATTTTGAGACTTAAGAAATGAAATGAATAGTAGAGATTTCATTGCAATGGGACAATTTTGAGTTTACTTATAGTAATGACCTAGGAACTGTTTTCTGGAATTGGGTTAAAAATGGAACTGTTTAAATGAAGAAATTTATTATTTCTACCTAGAGTCAAGATGTGTATGCATATATGCTTTATTAATTGGTGATTCATGTATTCTGTGTTAAAAATGCAATTGTTTTGTGGAACTGTTTATGTAAAAATGAAATTACTTACAGAACTGGTTTTGTGTTACAAATGGAACTGTTTAAATGGAAAAGTTTGGGTTTTCTAACTAGGCTTGAGATTTTGCTTAAATTATAAAGAAAAGGGGGAGAGTTAATATTCCTTAGTCTAATTTCAAAAGTTGTTTGAGTGGATTAATGTCATGTTATTGTTAGTAAGAAATGCAAATGGGGTATATTAAGAGACTACTTTTAAAGTATAAAGAGTTTTATTAAGAAACTGCTTTTGGATGTTTTGCTAAGTTTTCAAAGTGTTAATGGTTAGATTGAGAAGACTGCTTTTCAATATGGGTTTGTAGGAATTGTATGAGTTTCTTCTAACTAGGTTTGAGGTTTTCTTTAAAAAATTATAAAGAAAAGGAGGAGCTATGAGATTGAATTATGTTTGCAGAACCCTATTGATATTAATGCACCCTGGTTTTGTGGAGTTAAGGAAATATTTAAGTTTGATGTGAATACATCGAAGTTTTTCCTATGTTCTGTTAGCAAGAAAATTCAAATGATTGAGTTAAAGTTGTAAGACGGAGAAAATTGTTAACTATATATAGCACCATATATGCTAATTCAAATGGTTCTGTTAAGAGTTTGCTTTGAGTTGTAAGACAGAGAATTATGGCTATGTATAGCAATGTTTATGTTAACCTGTTAATGGTAATGATGAAGCTAAGGGATTCTTTAAGTTTGTAGTTGCCTTAAGAGTTTTTGGCTTAGAAAGGGCTTGAGGCAGCTAAGACTGCTGTAGTCACCTTGGACCTAATTCAAAAGAGAAATGCCATCTATATCATCCTCTACTCCCATACTGGGAGGTGTAACAGCTATGGAGATTGCTGTAAGCCATTATAGTTATTTTTTATATATTAAGAAAGGGGGACCTGTGGGAGCCCGTTCTCGGGTTCCTCGTGCCTTTACCCAGCAGGTCCGCATAGAGGATGATTAGACCACGGGCCTAAGTGCAGGTGTCTGGGATGGTCTGCACTTGGCTGTGCTGGGGGAGGAGGTCTTTTGCTCCACCCCTTGGCGTCTCTATAAAAACCCTGGGGCAGAGACAGTCAGGGCCCGTTGGAATAGGTTCCAGGCCCTCTCGAGGCTATCCTTTATTTTCTATCTGTTTATCTCCGCGATATTCTCCGCAATAAATCCTTCTATCTAATATTTCCTGCTGCTCGCACTCAAGAAAACTCTGGGGAACTGTGGGGGTGGTTGGGTAAACGCCCCACACTGCCTCATGATTTAATTATATTAGAATTAATTAGCAATTAGTATATGTATATTATATCTTGTAATGGGTAGCCATTCCAGCTTTTGTCTGGAAGTTCCAACCCCCATTGAGGCTTCGGTAACTATCACGCCTACAAGGCAGGGCCAAGAGAGGGCCCTGAAGACCCGAGATCCGGATGCGCCACCTTCTCTCAGTTCCTGGACACTGGACGCTAGAGGTAGACCGAGGAGAGTTCTCCAGAGAACTCCGCCAGACTGCGCTACATCTTCCCCAGACCCTGTGACCTGCTTATCCCTTCATTTGTAAGTTATGCCACTAATAAACCTCCCTTTTAACTACGTGGAGTGGCCTTAATAATTTCACCAATATCTGGCACCCAACGTGGGGACCGAACCCAAGACCCTGGGATTAAGAGTCCCATGCTCTACCTACTGAGCTGGCTGGGCTGGCTCCTTGTCGGGGAATCAAACCCCTGTCTCCCGCATGACAGGTGGGGGATATTGGTGAAATTATTAAGGTCACTCCACGTAGTTAAAAGGGAGGTTTATTAGTGGCATAACTTACAAATGAAGGGATAGGTAGGTCACAGGGTCTGGGGAAGATGTAGCACAGTCCGGTGGTGTTCTCTGGAGAACTCTGCTCGGTCTACCTCTAGCGTCCAGGGTCCAGGAACTAAGAGAAGGCGGCGCATCTGGATCTCAGGTCTTCAGGGCCCTCTCTTGGCCCTGCCTTGTAGGCGTGATAGTTACCAAAGCCTCAATGGGGGTTGGAATTTCCAGACCAAAGCTGGAATGGCTACCCACTACAATATCTGGTGATACAAGCATAATATGGAGATAAGGTTGATTGCCTTGTGTTATTCTGAATCTGGGATTTAAAATATTTTATTCATTAAGATTTTTATTTTTATTCATGTATGTGTGTTAGTCTGTGTCTCTCTGTGCGCATACATGAATATATGCATGTGAATGCCTGCAGAGTCCAGAAGAAAGCACTGAATTTCCTGGAGCTGGAGTTACAGGCAATTATGAACCAACCATTATGTGGGTTCTGCACATTGAACTCAGGCCTCTCTACAAGAGCATCAAGCTGTCTTAACCACTGAGCCCTCTCCAGCCCCCCTGCAAATATTTAAAGATGTCACTGAGCTGGCTTTAAGGATGTAGAACAGAACCCAAGCCTAAGGAATGAAAGGATCAGGTCAGAATTAGCAAGGGAACATGCTTTCCTTCAGAGGGAACTCAGCTGGCACTGTAATTTATACGCACTGAGAGTAATGTTGGACATCTGACATCCAGGACCAGAAGATGATAAATTCAAGTTGCTTTAAGCCGTGAAGTTTATGAAAATTTGTAGCATCAGAAAATGGAAATTAATATAGTTGGTTGAAGATTGATATGAAAAGAATCCTGCCTGTATCTCTACCTTGAAACAGTCTGAGGCTTTGCTTCTGTCCTCCATGTCTGCCAGTGTCTACAAGCTCAAGGTTGTGAAGAAACAGGTGGAAATAGAATTCAGGAGGAGAAAACGGTCAGGGAGATGGCGCTGTCTGGAAAGTGGTACTGTCCAAGCCGGAAGAGCTGCATTCAATCCCCATATCCACTTAAAAATGTTTGGGTTTGGTAATAAATATGTCTAATCTCAGAGCTGGGGAGGAAAAGACTCATGGAATCCTGAGGCTCACTAGCCAGCTCAGACTAACTAGTGAGTCTCTGTGTTTATTGTGAGATTCTATCTCAAAATAAAAGTTGGTATTTCCTGAAGATTATCATTTATATTTGATCTCTGGCCTATGCGCGCGCGCGCGCGTGCACACACACACACACACACACACACACACATACACAGCACATGTGTGTGAAAATGTACACGTACACTAGATAATAACAATTAGAAGAAAAGGGGATGGTATGAAATTATTGAAGGTGGCCTCTTAGCAATTTTTTGGAAGTTGAGGCTCTTATGAATTTTATGAAATTCTCATTTATATTTTCTAAATAATGAAAACATGGACACACACGAGTAGTACACTTTTAATATCTCTCCTTTCCATGTATTGAGAAACGCAGATTGAAGACTGTGTCAAGGAGATGTTTTCATTAGATGGATACTTTTTTGGGATTATTTCAGTGAAACACACTTTAAAACAATATTTATGCAAAAATTAGCTAGTATATCCTTAGAGGTGGTTTAATCTTCTCTAGTTCATGCAGCAAGAGATATTTAAATTTTAAAAACAGTTTTTCTCTTTAGTTTTTTTTTCTGAAATATTTTCCATATCATTTCAATTTGCAAAGCCCTAATGTTTCTATGAAATAAAAATTTTCATTAAGGTGTATTTGGTGATGTGATTTTTATGTATCAATAATTCTAGCTTGGCTAAAATTTGAGGAAATCTTTGTTTTTACAAAGCTATATCAGGTTACATTTTGATTAGATGACATTTTGTTACCAGTATTAATGCTTTTTAATGTGGGGAAAAAAATCAAGAGATTTTCTTAGAAGACACAGTCACACATTTGATTTTTCTTCCACAAATGAAATATTTTAATCAGTGAATATTTTTTGATTATGATAGTTGCTGGACACTTAATGTTCTTGTTTTAGGACTATGAAGAAACCATATTGTTGCCTGTACTAATGTGGACCAACGTCCATATTTTCTTTCACTATAGTCTCTGATATTAATTTCCTGTGCATGTTTCCAAAGTCATATAAAGTGTTTTTCTTTTATTGAAGTTCTATTTACTGCTATAATCTTTTGCTTAAATTTAAGAAGACTTCAGTGAATATAATTGCTCCAAGGCCATAACTTTCTTTTCTAAAATGTAAATTACTTTACCTATTGAATGATCCAATCACCATTGTCATTCATTTTTGTTATTATTGTACAAGCCTAGATTGTATTCCTATTATACTCATGGTTATACTTATGTGGTGCAGAGGTAGTAGGATTATCCAGGAGCTAATAAATTGGTCACCATAGTCAATGAATTAGTGCTGTCTTCCCTCCATTTCCCTCCATTTCCCAAAGGGAATTGTGGAGCTAATGTAGGAAGTTGAAGCTGTTTAAGTATTTTTATAAATATGTAGGTTTCCATCATCCCTAGAAATTAGCTACAGAATCCGTAAAGCTATTTGGAGATAACATAGAAAATTATTCTCATGACTTGAGGCATGTGGGTGATTTTAAAAAAAAACAACACTCAAGAAAAAGATAATTTCATGCCAATTGAATAAAGAGTTCCATTTCATCAAAAGACATTCTTAAAAGAAATCAAATGCAAAACAGAAAAAGATTTACAATATGTGTGTGTGTGTGTGTGTGTGTGTGTGTGTGTGTGTGTGTAAGGATTTGTATCCTAGCATAGAAGCTCATCTTCAAAGTAATAGGAAACAAATTCTCTCTCTCTCTCTCTCTCTCTCTCTCTCTCTCTCTCTCTCTCTCTCTCTCTCTCTCTCCCCCTCTCTCCCTCTCTCTGTGCGGGTGTGATATCCATTGCATTGGTAATTTGTTCTGTGCTATTTGAACTCACTGAGAAGCTAGTTAATGATTTTTGTCTCTGAGTGCACTATAATAATAAAAGACTCCTTGCTTGAGGATACCTTGGTCTCCCTACCACTGTATCAGGAAGGAGAAAAGAGCCAAAGAGCCTCAGAGTTAAGTGACTGCCCATTTTGAAAAGCTGAATGGAAACCATTCTCAATGGAGGTGTTTCCAGGGAAAAAGGAAAGCTAGAAGTTCAGCCATGAACAGAAAGCTCAGTTGGGGAATTCGGGTTTCTGTTGGATGCTGTGAAAATCCAAGTTGATGATATTTGGTTCTCCTTCCCCTGTCTTCTTATCCTGTCTTGTTATTTATTCCTTCAGTTTGATTTTCTGTATAGTTAACAAACTCACTCATTCAAAACTGCAAGAGCGTCCATGATAGGTCTTTCTCCAGACTAGAGGAATATATACACTCTCTTTCCAACTGACTGTCAACTCTAGGGCCTTACATCTCACCACGGAACTATATTCATATTGTTTGTTTCGATTATTTTTTAGAACACTTCTCACTCTACAGCACAATTTGGTCTCAAACATGGGATGTTCCTGCATCTACCTCCATAATACTGTGACTAAAAACATAATTCATGAAGCTCATGGTCAAATATGTATTCACATAATTAAATACTGCTAGTTATAATTTATAGATACCATTTCAAAAGAAATGTTTATGTGTACTTATTCTATCATTTGCTTTCTTATTAGACATTAACACATTTTTTCTTCCTTTTTCAAAAATTCATTTATATTTACAAGTATGTGTGTTTGTCTGTGGGAGTCTGCCACAAATATTCAGGTGCATTCAGAGTCTAGAAGAAGCTGTCACATCCAATAATATTGTGAGCTGCACAACTTTAATGCCAGGAACCAAACTCATGTCCTATGGAAAAGTAGAAAGTTCCTTAACTCCTGATCCATCTTTCTAACTCAGTTTTTCTTGCTGGATATAGTAATGTCAGGATATCTATAATTTGAAAGATTTGATGAGATAAAAAAATAAGAATGCTTATCATAGATTTTAGCAAATATTATTCCAATGCATTAGATTTCATGCTGTCATCATCTGTTGAGGGCCAGGGCAACCCTAGGTTTTCTGATAGGCACTGATGGAAAGGGCAATGGGAACTCAGGGGAAGGCTTGGCAAGATTCAGCGTGGGAATGGGAAAAGGGCCTACACTGAATTCAAGTTTCCGTTCCTGGGAACTTGGTCAATTTTCCTGAAGAGATTGGACGTATCAGTCCCAAAACAGACAGAACTTGAACCCAGATGATTCAAATCCCTGCTCTGATATTTGCAGTCATAGAAGTAAGAACATAGTTTTCATAGTGTCCAATCAACAGGGACCCACTATTACACTGTATCTTTAAAATAGATTATCTACCGCCTTTCTGGTTTAAGCAAATTGTGATCATAACTGAAACATGAGGGCTAAAATCATAGTAGTTTCCTCTTGCCTAAACCATGAATTAGCTTCATGGTCATATAAATATCAGGGCTATAATCACTTACACAGCTCCATCAGCTTCTCTTACAAGGGATTTTTGTTGTCAGGATGTTTGGTGGTAGTGATTTGGATAATGATTTTCTATCCTGAGGAATTTTAAAGGCATGGAAAGGGAATATTTCTTAATCACCTGAGGACTATGATATTTGCTGTATTTTTCTCTAGAAGTAGAAAGACTGTTCAGAAGAAATGTATTATGCAGTGAGCAGTGAAGGGTAGAGATTATGTTTTTCTGTAATCACAGATCTTTCTGAAGCCATATAGTCCTTATAAATGAAACAATAAAGTGACTCATATTGGTTTCTTTGGCCCTCTGGAGTTTAAAATGTATTAATGGCTATCAGGCTCAGAATACATAAACTTGATGGAAAAATCATGTGAGTTCTAATTCCAAATATCAACTTGGTTTCTAAGCACTCCAATAATTTATCCTTAATTTTCATCTTAAAGCATCTCAGAAAAACTAGCTGAAATTTGGGTCACCATTTATTTCCCTTCCTCTTATAATAACAGGAGATGAATTCTGTGGCAGAATATATTAAGTTCAGCATTAAAAGCTAAATCAAATCTTTTTAAAAACATGCACTTTATATATTGAATTTCATTCTTTATAGGATAGCAAACAATAAAACTATGCATTGACAAAATTAACTGGAATGTTGAATGAACTTGTCCTTTCTTCTCTTTTTTGAGTATAATGGTATCATGTGTACCCCAAACACTCTACTGACCTTTAATATGGGGCATTAGCAAGTGGAGTCCTTAAGCAGAGTCATGTCCTTCTTGAAAAAAAAGTTAAATTTTCTATTTTCAGTTTGTATACTTTGGACCTTTATATTTTACTTTTTCCCTAGGAGAACTTCAGCAATGCTAGGTAGGTCACAGCAGCAGAAGGATGCCTGTCAGTGACATGAGGGTGATGTGCTGTATCTACAGGCCCAGTTGTACCTGCAGGTAAACATAACCTGTTGACAAAAATGCATTTCCTGTTGCTAAATCTCCTTTCCATAGAAAAGCAAACAGATCATTCTTCTTCACTCCAGGTCTCCCTCCCTGCCTTCTTCACTCACTTATTCCTATTTTCCTCTACATGTATGATTTTTGTAACCCATTTTGTAGCTATGTACAAGTTAAATGAATTAAAGCATATAGAAAATGCCAGCTGTTAGTACCTCTGTCACCTAAAACTTAAATATAATTCCAAAGTCCTTGAGTATAGAAGTGTAATAGTATTAAGCTACTTCTAAATTAGAAATGAAAGTTACAAGATTCAGATGAAGATAACATTTTTCCCAGGTTACTGTATTTATTGTAGAAAATTGTTTCCCCTTTTAATGTTAAATAAAATAAGAAGATAAATATTCTGAGAAGTCGACTTGATAGAGCATTTCCTGGGATGTTTTCAGTTCTTTTAAAATTAGAATGTGCTAATTAATACCTGTCTGTATGTTTTATATCAGTGCTTAATTTCTGTCTGCTGTATCCTTCTCATATATGGGATGGATCTAGAGGAAAAACAACATCTTTTAATTTCTAGAGGCCTAATACCACTCAACATTTTAAAACATGGGCTATAGTTTTAAGAGTCTGTTTCATCACAAAACTTTTAATGTTGATTTAATTATTTTTATCAAGTGAAAACATACACATAAACATCACATGTATTCTCTCATATGTGGATCCTAGATTTTATGTTTATATGAGTGTGTGAGCTTGATTTTTTAGCTCATTAAACTAGAATGAGACTATGACAAAGGACAAAGGTGTCAAGGATGTGGAGAATAGAATACATGCAAACTGAAACGTGATGGGTACAGGGGAACTGCAAAGATAAATGGAGAGAAAAATCAACAGGAACAAAGTAGGTATGAAAATATAAAGTGAAATATATTAACCATATTCTCTTCTCCACCCATCTACACAAGCATGGCATCTATACAGAAAGCCATTTCCCTATTGAGTGCAATGCACTCAACCATTCATCAGAGCTCAGAGTCTGCTTTATTCTCACTCTGTGTAACCCTGTAACACTCAGCAAAGAGGAGTTGCTTATTCTTTGCACGTATACAGTCACTATACAACATAAGTCTCCACATGGTTTAAAGGCAGCATAATTTGTACATTCAGAAGGCAAGCACTATACCTTTCTTGTAACATCCATTACAGATGCAGGGAGTTTATTTAATGATTGAGTGAGTGAGTGAATGAATGAATGAATGTGGTATATATTCATTTTTAAAAGGCAAAACTAAAACCTTTTAACTCTGTGAAAGACAAGATCATTGTCAAGGAGAAAATTATAAAAACCATCAAAATATACAGACAGAAAGTAGAGCACAGTTTTTGAACACTTTCAAGACTATTTAGTTCTTCCATTGATGTCTATAATAGAAGAAGAGAACAGTGACTCTGCCCTGTAAAGGGAAGGATTGGGGCAATGGTGAGCATGCTGGCTAGCAGGAGGTTAATGAAAAAGCATGACCTATGGTTAAGGGGACATGCTATAGCTGCCACCTCTGTGTTTCTAAGCACCCCAATTCTCCAGGCATCACTACTCAGTCTTTTAGCAAATTGAACTTTAAACAAGGAAACGTGTTCATTGTGCCGTGGGGATCCTGTGATGAGCTCATTACTGCCCTCCCACCCCCAAAGGCATTCACTTAAAAATAAAGCATTTGATCAAAATACTCCTCCTCAGTTTCCACGGTTCTCAGTTGTTGGAATACTTTTGGTCACTATTTTATACACTATTTTATAGGGGAAAAGGTACACTTAAGTAGAAATGGAAACTGGAAAGAAGAGAAACAGCAATAAAGTTAATAAGTTAAGTAAATGTTAAGTGGAACTCAACATAGCCATTTCAATATATGGAGAAAAAACAGTATTTGGAGATCTACCATAAATGAACATAGACAATTAAATTGAACTAAGTAGTTGGTGGCTAACAAGAGCCAATATTGTCTCTTAGTACATAAAGTATATAACACAGTGTTGACTTTAACATTGCTACTAGGCTGTTGGAAACATGCTCAATTTTACCTCTATTCATCTTTCTTATGAGAAGTAATTTATTAAAGACCTTGTCCTTCCATTTGATATAGAGCTCATGTTGTCCATTGCTTTTCTATCATCATGGCATTATTTTTCCTCAGAAAAGTCCTTGTCATAGGATGTGGCAGATGGCTCGATTATTCTTTCATTATTGTGGCATCCTTGAGGAACAGAAAGAGACCTTTTTTCCTATATAGACTAAAAGCACATAATATTGGAACATTTATGAACATATTTTAGCCCCTTACTTTCTGTCATGGAGATATAAATATGGATAAGTCAATGACAGTATATCTGGGAAGCTTGCATTTCGAAGTGTAGTGTGAAAAAGAAAAGATTCATAGGACACAGGAGAGAGGAGGGAAGGGAAGATGGCGAAGGAAAGGAGGGAGTGTGGAAGGCAGGAAGGTAGCAAGGAAAGAAAAGGAGAAAGGAAGGAAAGAGGAACTGATTACAGTGAAATTTCTTGCTCCCTAGGTGGGCTCTTAGTAGCCCATGATGACAATGTATAAAGATTTGAGTTTAAGTTTCTTTCTTTACATCATTTTTAAGTAAATGATCAGGGGGTGCTTGAGTATTTGGTACTATGCAGATAATTCAGAAGCTGGCATTTAGAGGATATTACCCAGAAACTGTGATTGAGAGATAAGGATGCTAATGTACCTCTGAGTCTCATGGTATGCAAACAGGGTAAGTACCTGATACTACCAACTGATGAAAGTCAAATTTCTTAGGTTTGAAACAGTTTTACTTCCCAGTAAAAATAAAATTGCTGATAGATTATTGAAAAGTAGTTACTCTAATTCTGGTTATGTATTTCATCATAGCATTATATTTTTAATTTAAAGATTTGAGATTAGCATTTCCAAACTGAATTTTTGACCAATTTTTAACATTATATACAACATGATGAAGACCATAAATCATGTTACAAATGTCTGAGTATAATGAGCTTAGTCTGAGACCTGACCTGTCAGAAGGAAGATAAACATGTAAACAACATCTTATTTACTTGTTGAATCAGCTGATACCAGATGATCCTAGTATTCTTTAATATCTCTTACCACCTGAACATGCACAATCAAATGTTGATGCAAGCTCCTCACAGGCTTCTGGATCAATAACATAGATAACACATGTTTAGCTTCTAGTTAGTAATGCTTTGGAACAAAAGAATCATTTAAATTTCATTTTACCCACATTTTGCCTGTAGTATTTCTTCACTGAATCCTTGTATTTTTCATCAATGGGCTGTCAACACTTTGAAAGTGTGATTCTAAGGAATATAGTTACAGACATATATTAATGATATACTTTCCCACTAAGTAAAGCTTGCTGTGTTCTCTAGCTACTTCTTTGAATATTAACTTGTATTAATTTATAGGTTACCCTTTCCTTATCCTTTTGACAGCCTCAGTATGATTAGTCTTATTGATTATCTCAGTCTTACCCACAAGTATTACAGATAAAGATCTTTTTGTAAGGGTTTAGAGCAGTGGTTCTCAATATGCGGGACATAACCCTTTTTGGCTGGCCACATAGATATAACAGATATTTATATTATGATCTATAACAGTAGTAAAATCTACAAGTATGACATTAAAATGAAATAATCTTGCAGGTGGGGGTCACTACAACATGAGGAACTGTATTAAAGGGTCACAGCAGTAGGAATGTTGAGAAATACAGGTTTAGAGGAATATAACAAATAGAAAAAATATGTTAATATATTACAAAGGTAGTTTTGATTGTTTTTCCCAATATGGACTGGATATAATGAATGTCACCACATTGGAAAGCCAAACCCCTGTAACTGTTTAGTTTATGAGGAAAATGTTTCCGCAGCCCTGACCTGGTACTGAAGGAGTGGAGAATTCTAGGAGAGCCTCTGTTCTTCAGTCCGTGCTGGAAAACAAAGTAGCTGGGTTCCAATGTCTACCAAGAATGATAGTTATAGTAGCAGCAACAGAGTAGATGAACCCATCAGCCAAGAACAAAAGTGGACAAGAAAAGCAAAAGCTTTTCATTTGAACTTCCATATTTCCATGCTTCTCTGGAATGTGCTGCCCACACTGGGAAGACTTTTCCAAAGTACACCCAGAGACTTACACAGAGAGAAGTACCCTTTATTGATTACAAGTCCAATGAACTTACAAGATTTAACATAAGACCCCAATTCAGACTATACGCTATTTTACCTACCATAAACCAATACTCATTTTTTTTTTGTCCTAATGTGTGTCTCCCTGTATCTACTCGGGAGATGGGGTAGATTTGAAGGCAATTAATGCCTAACAATTTAATTATTTTGGTTTTAATTAGGGTTGACTGGAAAAGTTTTAAATTAAATTATAAGTAAATACTAATTTTTTTTTTCTGAAACTAATGAGCCACTTGTGAACCAGAAGAAGAAAAAGTAAATGCTGCTGGTTTGAGGAAAGAATGATCAGGTGTTTCAACACTCCTTACTTATGGATCAGACAGTAATACCTCAAATAGTTTCACTTTAGAGGCATACAAAGGGTAATTTGTTTGTAACTCCTTCCCAGTCATAACCTCTTGTGGACATGTATTAGGTAATTTTCTTGCTACTGTGAAAAGCATGAGATGAAACTACTTTAAGGAAGGAAATGCTTCTATTGGCTCATAGTTTCAGAATGTACCCTAGAGACAGTATGGCAGTGGAATCTTGAGGTCACTGGTCACATTGCATCTGTAGCCCAGGAACTAACTCATTTTATTCATTCCTAGACCCCAGTCTATAGAATTATACCACCCACACTTAGGGTGCATATACCCACTTCAATTAATCTAATCTAGAAAATCTATCACAGACATATCTGGGAGGTTTGTTTCCATGGTAATTCTCAATGTCATCAAATCTATGTTCAAAATTCACTATCATAGATTAAATAGGCAACTCTAATTTATTATCAAGAATATCAAATAGGTACTACATCATTTTCCAACCACACTGGCGACTTGGAATATTACATAGGATTAAAGACAAACAAGTGAATATGAACAAGTTGATTTTCCTAGGAACCATTTCAAAATAAAGTTTCTCTTTAAATGGAGTTGCTCATTTGATGGATTACAAATCGGATGCTTACTGCTTGAGTCCTTCTGTAGAAGGACCTGCAACAACATGTAGGCAGAGCTAACTGAAAGAGACTTAAAGAGGCTGTTTTCTAGTTATTTTTTGAACATCTCTACCAAGCTTCAGCCTATAAGTACAATCTGCTAGAATAATCCAGTACATTTACCTTTGCTTTTATTTACCTTAACTTTTTCTTACTCATAACTAAAAGGGACTAGTTTCATAAATCCAAAATGAATAAAGTTGGAAAGAAGTCATTTGAGGAAAAAGGATGGAACACCCAGGCTAAATTGGTGTGAAGAATACGAAGCCCACCAATATCCACATTTAAAGACAGCTTCAACTAGTTCTCTGGATTTTTTGTTAAAAAGTATATCATATAGCAGAATAGAAATGCAATCAGATTCTACTTAGATTTTGAATGGCATGGTTATGTAACATGCTTTTACTTTTATAAAATGTATTATTTGGCTATGACCTCCACAGGTGGACTCTTTTGAATGATCACTGCTACCAGAGAGATAAAGGGTGAGAGTGAACAATGAAAATTTATTTTGAATGTATTTTAGAAAGAAACTGTTCATAAAATGAGTGATTGTTTTTCAAAAATGAAAACATTGAAACTGAATATTTTAGAGACTATGGATGTAGGGTGTGTGTGTGTGTGTGTGTGTGTGTGTGTGTGTGTGTGTGTGTGTGTGAATTTGCATATTATGTGCAAGGCTTGAGATTTGCTTACCAAAACTCCAAATCTCTAACAAGAATGAAAATCCCTGAGCCTTTTGATCATGTTAAGGTTGGCATATTTTAGCTGTGAATTAAACTTTGGTGTTTTTTAAATCTATTATTTCTTTAAATTGCATTATATTTTTGTAGAAAAAAATAAGTTATTGTCATTCTTAGTATAGTTGCTACCCATAGCACAAATCTATATATCTTAAATATAATTTTCTCTTCAGAAAGTTTATTTGGTGTCTCTTGAGGAAAAATATTTAGTGGCATTGAACTCTACAAAAGACTCTTCTTCATCTAGGACCCAAATTTTGAAGCCCAATGTGTCAATTCTCTGTAAACACATACGTTGCCTATCAATATTACAGACAAACATGCACAGTGCATTCACACCCACACCTACACACACACCCACACACACCCCACACGGGGCAGGGGAGAGAGAGAGAGAGAGAAAGAGAGAGAGAGAGAGAGAGAGAGAGAGAGAGAGAGAGAGAGAGAGAGAGAGAGAAACATGTGAGCTCGTTAGATACATCTACATCACCAATCCTACACCTATGGATCAGGAAACATCACAGAAAAGGAGATGAAAAAAAAGTAATCCAGAATACCAGAAATTCTGCTGTGAAACAGTCTCTATTAGAAAATGCATAAACAAGACTGGGAGAATAATGATATTAAAGATATGCTAATGTGGGATGAGGGAAAGGGGGTAAATTTCATGGAGTCTTACCTCCAGGTAAAGAACAATAGGCAATAATGACTACTGGGAGAAGGAGAATTAGCAGAATTAGCATCTCCTAGGAATGAGCAGCATTATTGGTTGTCCAACAAAGAGAGCTTAGCCGTAAACTCATGTACACAAGAACAAAAACAAAAGTAGACTCAGCAACTTATATATATATACACATATATATGATACATATATAGATACATACTATTATCTTATATGTAATATATATTTGTGCACATATATACATATATATGAATACATGTATTCAAAGAAAAAGAGACTACTAATTTGGGAGTGGGCAGTGATAGCAGAGGAGTTCTAGAAAGGGTATCAGGCAGAGGCTGGAGGGAAGAAAGGGAGTGGAAAACAGATATAATTTCATCTTAATTAAAAACAATATTCCATAATATATAAAATATTTAGACAGGGTAATAAGAAACAAATAAGAATGGAGCTATTGACAATGAAGTGGCCATAGACTGTGATATTACACTTGCCTGTACCTAGTAGCTGAGTGGCTGGGATCCTAGGTAAAGAATCCAGCAAAGCATCACTTCTATGTTCTTTACAGTGGTTTGTAGAATTATTTATCTTAAGAGTATGAGGCTGAAGTTCCTTTATGTGTTACCACCCAGGGACCAGCTCCTGACATTTAGAAGCTGCCTACTCTCCCTAGGACGAGGCATCTTCTCTCTCGGAAAGAGAACTGATGCAAAGAACATGTCTTATGATTTAAATCTCTCTCATTTCGGCTGCCTCCAGTAGCAGGAGAACACTCAGAAAGAAAGTGAGATTGGGGCAATCTTTCTGCCAGAAAAGTATTATAATCCTGGGAATGATAATTCACCACATTTCTAGGAACTCCAAATGGAAAATTACCAAAAAAAAAAAAAAAAAAAAAAAAAAAAGGCCATGTGAATGTCATTCCCAAAAGTTCATTTGTGGCATTGGCTAGTAAAGAGTAAGATTCTTGCCGTAGCCTTTGTGAGCTGGCACATGTCCATGCTTCCTGCCTCATTTCACATTCTGCTCTTTATTTTTCTATTTCCTTTCCTCTGTAAGCTTTATTCTCAGGAACACCATCCAAGGTACAACAAATGCTAACACTGTCGCATTTTCTAGTCTTCCCCCCCCCCCCCCCACTTCATGGACTTCATTAGTAATCCTTTTTTCTTCCTTTCTAAGTTGACAGTCATCAAATACAGCAGTGATGGAAAGAGTTGGTGGCGCATTACCATGAACTACTGGTAGGAGCTTGAAGGTTTACCATCTTATAGAAAAATGGCCCAGAAATAATATCTTAAACTGACAGAAATTGTCTGTCAAATAAAATTTCATCTGGATCCATGAAATTTCTACATGTCTAATGTATGTTTTAAAGTTAAATGCATTCAATAAACAGTTTCTTATAGAATAAATTGTGAAGTCTGTAATTAAGGTATTTTCTAAATGTAAATCAGAAATAATTTGTTATTTTATATAATGTTAACACTTTATGTTCTTCACTTATTAATAGGTTGAACGAATAGGTTATTTGCAAACCATTAAAAAGTCAGCTACTCAAAATGTTCTTAATTACAACTTGTGAATAAATTTAAGATTATGTTCTTATTTTTTAACAGTGAGTTCAACTCATGTTCTCTTAGAATATTTTGTACACATAAAACATAAACATGTTGATATATTTGCAATTTCTGAGAGCTCTAAGCTACTGTTTCACATAATTATTTGAGGCATTGTAACTATTTGAATATTAGGTAACACAGAATGTTTTAACATTATATGAGACCCATTCTTATGCAGTTACATAACACTGGATTCCATAAGGGCTCTGTATTATAAAAACCACTCTGCTGCTAAATAGTTATCAACTAGATGGAGAACTTGTGCCTTGCTGTAATAATAAAACAGGCAGTCGTTTATGTAACTTTCATAAATATGAAAGAGGAAAAATGGAGGATAGAGAGAAGTGTATAATTTTAGTTTTTAATTTGTCAGTATTGCACATTCCTAATAATAATAATAAAACCTGCAGCACAAGCTAAAACTATTTTAATAGTTGGATCTAATGAGAATGAGGGAGGAAGGAAGGAAGGGTGGAAAAACTTGAGATCTTCAATGTACATTGGACTGATGGATTGCTGATACACCTGACATGTGCTTATTAATAGAATGAGAAGGTAGTTTTAATTCAAAAGTTCTATAAAATTTTAACACTTTATTTTATACTTTGTGTGGTCATTCTATCTCTTTCCCCTCTCTCTCCCCTTTCATGTACAGAAAGAAAAAGCAAATAAATGGAATAAATGTACTAAAAATATTATCTGCAAATTTATTTTTTAAAATTATCTCTTCCTTTTCTTCCTTCTAACTTTATGAACTCCACACCTCAACACCTTACTTCCTTTCAAATTTGAGGTCTTTTTTTCCTTTAATTGTTTATATATATATATATATATATATCCACGAATATGTAAATAAAATATTCTAAGTCTGTTTACTGCTGTCTGTAAGCAGTTAGCTTGTATGCATATGATTTGAGGGCGGACCACTAGGAATTAGATGACTGAATAGGGTACTCACTACTTGGAAAGACTAATTTTTTCAGAATTAGATATTTTATGAAATATGTATATAATTAACTGAAAATTAGAATAGTTTCTAATTGTAGCTTGAAAATTCCTATGCTAGAAGGGATTATAAAATAATGTGCAACTCTTGTATTTATACACTATTATTTAATATGGCATTATTGTTGAGCTTTTTTCCCTGTTACACAGGTTAATAACTAATCAAAGCTTATTTCAGGACTCAACTGGCATCACTCTTTCAATTCAATCTTTTTTAAAATATTTGTTTCTTCTCTCATTTATATGTCTACTCTTTTACTCTTCAAATATCATATATCCACGCCATTGACATCCAAGTGCATCATGTGCTTTGGCCTTATTCACCTTCCCTTGGCTTTCTAGCTAGTATCTCAAAGAGAGGAAATCTTGTGTCTGGCACTAAGATTTTCATTTAATTTCCAAAGTCTTTGGAGAAGCATTGATTCCCCATGCAGAGTACCTGTGTTCAAAGTCTCTCCTTTTTTTAAATTAAATTCTATTTTTAATTAGCTTACACATAAGTGTGTTTTCATAAGGCTTCCTGATACATACTTAACTTTGGTTAACCTGCCTCCTATTCCCTCAGTGCCCTCCTCCACTTCGCTAAACCGTTAACCTCCAGATTTTCTCCATGATCTTTCATATGATATGTGTTCTCCTATCCACTTTATTATATTTTATACTTGGATTGCAAGATCACACATTTCTATACAGTTTTTTTTTAAATATACCTTTCATTTAGGATAAACCTTTCTCCCGTGTCTTGTTTTCCTTATCCACCACCCAACTCCTTCTTGAACCTTTCTATCCTCTTCCTTCTCACTATTTTCATTTTAATTATATTCTGCTTTTCCATCTCCTTTTTTTTTTATCATATCCTCAATAGCACATTACTAGTTATCTGGTTTCCACATAGAAATTAGAAATCTGGGTATTTTCTTTTAGAGTAATTGATAACGCTAGAGACAATAAAATACTTGCATTATCTTTGTCTCTTCTAGACATGACATTTACTGGCTTCTGTCCTATGAAACCTCTCACAAAGGACATGTTTTTACTTCTATACCATTCATGTTCGTTTTTGCATCTAATTCTTCTTTATAGTCAGCTAAAAACAAATTAAAAAGGCAGGCAAAAAAAAAAAAAAAACAAACACACATGTTCCAATCCATCATTATTCCAATATTTCAATATTTTAGTTTGTTTAGTTGGGCTATTATTCTACATGTTAAATTGCCAGCTGAGAGGTAGACAGCAAGCATATTCCATTGTTACACTGAGAAGTGATCAATGATATGTTAATGAAGATTTTCAAAGAATCGTGGTTACAGGTTCACCCAGTGCTACCAAGTGATGGAATTTCTTTTAAGTTAATGGCTTTTATTCCTTAAACAACTCTGTTTCTACAGAAACTCTGTTTCTGTAGCAACATATAGGTTTCTTTGTAAAAGATAAGTCTCTCTGGGAGCACAAGGAGACAGGTATTAAATATTAATACTTGTCTTAAGAAAGATTTTGGAAATTTTGAGACACCCATGACTCTTGCTAAAAGATGTCTAATGAATGTTTTGCTATTTTGCAAAGGCTAAGCTAGCTCATTTGCTGAAGGCCACTTTCCATACACTGTTCTTTAACACATGTTCAGCCTTTAAATCTCAACACCACATTGTTAAGTTTGTTCTGAGAAGTTTACTTCTTTTGGGTGACATAAGAACAGGGGTGGATTTGGTAGAGTAGCAGTAACTCATCTGATGGCATGGGCTCTCCAGTAATAGATGGCTTCAGTGTGTGTACTTGTCTGAATTCTCATCTTGAAATGTCAAGGAGTATGGTTTTCATTGTCAAAATAAAGGCAACTTGTTCTGGGAATGAATTACTATCACGTTTGCTGACTTTGTGTGGTGTGTTGTTATTGAAGACCAGATTATCTGGATTCACTTGGGATGCTCTGAAGTCTTAAAGTGCATGTCTCTGAGCTTGTGAATACAAGAAAGAGGAGTGACTGTTGTCAAAGCATCTAGAACCCTGGCAAAGGAAAACACTTTGATTGACAAGCTATTTGTGTATGGGAAAAAAATCTAGTTTCCAATGTTATTGGCTTTTCCCTTGTATCTTGGCTATTTGAAGATATGGTAAAATGGAAATAGTATTATTTTAGTTGTCTTCCTATGAAGGATCAAATAAATCCAACATAGACAAACCGACCATGAGGTGTCTGTTAAGCACAGGCTCCTTTTTCCTAAGCTCAAAACTTCACAATTATTACCTGATATGAAAATGTATTACCCACAATTTATTTACTTTATAAAGATTTATTTTATCATATGGGCATTTTGATTGCACATATATCACTGCTCATCTGTGTGTCTGGTGCCAGAAGAGGCTGTAGGATCTTCTGATATTGGGATTACAGATGTTTGTGAGCTGCCAAAGGTATCTGGGAATTGAGACTGGGTCATGTGGAAGAACAGGAGCTGTCTTAACCATTGAGCCTGCTCTCTATTCCCAAATTCTTTGAAGCACTAATCCTCAAAGTGACAGAAATACTGGAGACAAAATGAAGGGATTGGATTGGAACTCATAATGACAGTTTTAAGATGAGGACATTAAAATAGAAGACTTTTTTGTTGGTCGGGACAGAATTTGAGAAAAGCAAATGGTTAGCATGAGGCAAATACATTTTCTTAGAGTAGGTCATTAAAAGAGTTAAAGATAGTGATACCATTTACAAAGGAACTGACAACAAGGGATGGGCTGACATTGAATATATTGTTTTGTGAGCATCTAATCATTTGAAGCAGTCAAGAAATACACCATTTGCCAAGACAAATACAGAGACAACAGCAGAGAAACCAAAAGCCAAACAAGGCAACCAGTAAATGAACCAAAAGAATGCTCAAAGACAAACCATCAGACGTGTTGTATCTTCTCATGTACATAATCTTGGAAATGAAAATTGTACAATCTGAGTGTTTTTGGGCAAGTATTAGAATTAATGACAGACTGTAGGGAATTATTGTCTTCACTATCTTTTAGATATGAGGAGGTATCCTCGCCGTAGTTGAACCTGCTTTTTTATTCTTAAAAGGAAAATGAGCCAGGTAAAGTTCACTAAAACAATTTTCATATATTTGAAGTGTGGGCCAATACACTGAAATGGTTACAATTTGACCTTAAATACTATACATGCAGTGTAGATGGAGTCAGATAAAGGAAAGTCTTTGGTTACTTCAGTTACTTAGAAGAAACTTTTCATCACTCTCTTTTGGTAGCATTTGATCATCTGATAATCTTTTGATCAAACTTTTTTCCATAATTCTCTATTTTCATGAGCTCAGTTATGTCATTAGAAAAACTTGCCTTCTCAAAATACACCTAAGGAGATAATAATGAAAATATATCATTCCCAAAGGGACATTGACAGAGAGGAACGGCCATGTTATATATAACCTGTCTTTTATATTGGAACTATTCCACAACTTAAGTGGGGATTATGGTAACATAATAGTTGCTATAATTTATGCTTCTATGCTAAGTGCATTTCACTTATTAGCTTTCTGAATCCTAGCATATAGGTATAATTGCCCCATCTTGCAGAGGAATTCAGAGGGATGTGAGTATGTTCCTGAGAGGGAATAGGAACTTGCTTAGAGGTAGATTTTGACCTCATGTCTTTCTGATAATCAGTCCAAACTTGAAGCCATTTTGTATCTGTTTGATTTTCTGAAGCAACATCAATAAAGATGAACAACCTTGTGTTCTATATAAATTACTAGATAATTCCCAGATGCTACTCTCACTACTACAGCAATGAGAAGAAAAGATATTGACACAGTTGTTATAAAGTCATGTTGATGGATGTATGTGACAGCTTTCTATGAAAAATGAAGATGTAACATAATGTCAAATGGAAATTTTCTTCCTGGTTATATTTATTTCCTTAAAATTGATTTCACATTTTGTTGTTGCTGTTGTTTGAGGAATTCATATGTATGCACAAATGCTTTTTGAACAAGTCCACAATCCACTCTCTTCGTTTTAATTCTACCCCCACTTTCCCTACCACTGTTTCTTATTCCTAATTATATATTCTTTTAAATACAATATATCCACTCATAGTTGCAAATATGTGCATGGATGTAAGGCCATTTCCAGGATCATTAATAGCCTCCCTGGAGCTGTGTTATTGACTGAAACCAACACTTTGTCTCCTAGCACCCATCAATTACCAATTGTTTCTTGCCAGGAGTGGTGATTTGTTACCAGTTCCATCTCCATACTGGAATTTGTCTGGCTTAATTTCTTCCAGGTCTCAAGCATGCTATCACAACTAATTTGAGTTCATAAATGTGGCATAAATATACCCTATCATACCAGGAAAACACTATTATTGCAGTCGTTCATGGATGACGTGAGGACCAGGAACTAGAGCTGGTTAAGCTTTCAGGCTTTCGAGAGGCAGTTCAGCAGAGATCTATTTGGATGAAGACACGGAAGCTTCCAGTCTGAGGAAACAGACCTGTTAAGATCCATGCTACATCTGGCGCCCAACGTTTGTGGTACGAAATCACGAAAAAGCCACTTGCCTGTGGCCTTGCGGGCCCCAGCTCAAACCTGAGCTACACTCTGCTGGTTGTGGTGGTGCAGGCCCAAAGGATTTGCTGAAGGAGGCAGAGGCAGGATGATCTCAAGTTTGAGGCCAGCCTGGGAAGCTTGTTAAGGAGAAGCTGCGGCTGGGCCGAGCCACAAACATTGGCAGTGGGACCATGGAGGCAGGGGCTGCTGCTCTGAGTTGCTGGCTTCTTCTCATCATGTTGGTGACTGTGGTGATGCTGCTACCTGGGACGAAAGATTTACTGCTGCTTGTTCAAAGAATTGCAGGACCATCGTCTTACAAGAAAGCATCGACAAAGGTCAGTTTGGAAAAGTTTGGCAAGACTAATGGTGGGGAGAAATTGTTGTCAAGATTTTCTCTTCTAGGGAAGAACACTCATGGTTCTGAGAGACAGACATTTATCTGACTGTAATTGCTCCAAACCACAGAGGAGGCACAAAAAAATAAATAAATAAATAAATAAATAAATAAATAAATAAATAAATAAATAAATAAATCTGCAAGGAACCATGGCCATGCCTAACAGCAACTTTGAAATCTTCAAAAGGATGACTGGACCCCACAAAGATGATTCCACATGGACTGTGGTAAAGCCATTAAGCTGATTAACATCATGGAAAGGAAAGATCAGCTTTGAACTACAAACTACTCAGGACAATTTGGAGATGGCTAGCTGAGATGATCCAGCCTGACAGATTACTCGAACAAGGATTTGTGACAAGTCCTGCACTTTCCCATTATGCAGGGACTGGACAAATGATACAGAACTTGACAATTAACCCCAAAATTTTCTTTTCAGGATTCCCTAAAGATGTCCCCCCTGCAAGAAAGAAGAAAGTAATTTTAAGAAAACGATGCTCACATTCCTAAGAGGTGGGATGGGAGGTTTTTGGTTGTTTAATGAGTTATGGATATTGTCATTGTTTATGGTGGTTGGTTACAAGTTGTTAACTGTTAATGGTAAGGAAAAAAGCTGAACAAGGAGATTAGATTCAGAGTTTTTGTTTGAAAAAAGAAAAAGAAAAAAGAGAATATAGATATGAGATAGATCATTGAATCTACTCTGAGAAAAAAGATAAATAATAGGATAAATGGGTTGATCATTGAATCTACTCTATACAGAAAAAGTGGAAGATATAAAAATGGCAAGAGGTAGATTATTGAATCTATTATGAAAAAAAGAGAGAATATGGATATGATAAGATAAAAAGGGAGATTGTTGAATCTACTTTTAAAAAGGACATATTTGTTTTACATAGGATAAGTAATGAAATTTTTTTGTCTGAGTTTATCAAATGTTACTGGACTGGATATTGTTAAAATATATAATGAAGTTTTTTGTCTGAATCTGTCTAATGATAATGGACTAGACATTGTTAATGTAATTCTTGACTGTATATATTGTACATACTTATTTGATATAGTTATTTTTTGTATTAGTTATAAGCTTTTTTAAATTTTAGACAACAAAGGGGAAATATGATATATTGGGCACCCCAACAAACTTATCTGGGGGTCAGAGAACAGAACAGCCATAATATTAAACATAGAGGTTAGGCAGTGGAACCACATGCCTTTAATCCTAGCATTCCAGAGGCAGAGATCTGTCTGGATCTCTGTGAGTTCAAGGCCACACTGGAAACAGCCAGGCATGGTGACTCATGCCTTTAATCCCAGGAAGTGATGGAAGGAAGCAGAAAGGTATATAAAACATGTGGACCAGGAACTAGAGCTGGTTAAGCTTTCAGGCTTTCAAGAGGCAGTTCAGCTGAGATCTATTTGGATGAGGACACAGAAGCTTCCAGTCTGAGGAAATAGACCTATTAAGATTCATTCTACAGTCGTTCTCTACTTTGGGCTTTCTGCCATCCTTTCATCTACTCTGTTGCAGTAGTCCCTGAACCTCGGGAGGAGAAGGTCCAACTTAGTAGTCCCATTTAAGGGTGATAACTCAGTAGTTTTTAATTCTCTACATGTTTATTTATTATATATTTCCATGTTTACCCCCATTCTGAGTTAAGAGATGAGAAAGGCACTTTATGGATATAAAGGTAAGTCATTATGAGTTGTTATAATGCCACATCTTTCAGGTAAACTAATAGTAATATATTCTCCTCCAAGGATTTATAACCTGTCTAGCCACATGTTAACAGTGCAAAGAATGGGTTCCATCTTGTGGGATGGGCCTTTAATACATTTAGAAACTGATGTTTGCGCCACCATTGCTTAAAGGGGAAGGTCTTGCCAGGACAGCCGTTTTTCTACTTAACAGGGGCACAGTTGCCTAACACTGATACACACCTTTCTGCCCTAGTAATGTACATAGTTCTTTCTAGCACTATCTGGTGGGGATAAAGCTTCTAGGTCCATACCAAACCTGATTTTTTCATGGTTCAATGATTTGTAAATTGATAAGCATCCCTTGTTCTATATTTCTCCAATGATTAGTTACAAGTAATACATTTCTAATTGAATTTCTTAAGTAAGAATGGTAATAATCCAATGGGAATATATTCAGGTGCATTTTATATGAAGATAATTTCTCAATTGGAATCTTTAATACTCAGCTTCTTATACAATTAACAGTAAATGAAACATTGAGACAATGAATTTTATTTCCTATTGTCTCTATGAGTATAAATTAGTAATGTAGTAATTTTGTCTATATTTATACCTTGATAATGCAGTTAGTATTATGATCTTTGCGAAGTTTTCTATGGATTCCATGTAAGCTTCTCTCAAGAGCTATCTCATTTACAAATATGTGTATTACATAACTTAAACCACTCTATTTATTGAGATCTTGGTAAGTCTCCTTTGGTAAAGTTTAAAAGCAAATGGAAAATCCCCCAAATAACTTACAAGATATATTAATAGATAATATTCTAATGACTCAAGTAGTGCACATTGAACAAAAAAATTGACAAAAATCACCCAGCAACAAAGAATGACATGGTTATGTTCAGATGTTTCACTTATGAGAAGCTGAGAAGAAGGAATTTTGTTCAAAGACTACAGCAACAAGCATAAGAATTTGAGTTACTAATAACAGATTTCTCTGACATGAATTTCAAATGCCAACCATTGCAAGTCAGTCATTGTGAAAGTCAATATGTTGTTTTAAAGCAGTTAGCAGTGAGTAGTTCTTCTACTTGAAATAAACACACGGTCCTTCTTTCTAATAACATCAGTAGCACAACAAATCACTGCATTTGCAGGAGTGGTAGTGACATTCATCTGTGATGCTTTTAAGTGGAATGTGAGTATGTCAGGTCTAAAATATTACCTTTAATAACTGTAATCTAATGGGACAACATAGGAATACTCAAAATATGTAGCTTTATAGCCTCAGGACTTACTATTGAATATATTCTTTAATCTTCTGTGGTATATTTTCTTTGAACTACACTGTCTGTGCCTACACTCTAGCCTCCAGAGAATTGTAAATGGTGTAAGGGGAGAACATTATTGGATGAGGATACAGTAAAAGCCTTTCCTCTTATTTGTACGCATTTGTTTCATTACTCGTAGGAGAAAAATTCAAGTTTTGGCTTATCTCTATTTTATGAACTAATATAATGTAGAGACTTTTTGTTTAGAGATGCACAATGGTCTATTTTTCTTAAAAATATATTTGTATGATTTTTGATTCTTGAGCTAAAATAGGTTCTATAGTTTTACTTGCTGAGAAATAGAGGACAATGCTTTAAATATAAAAAAATGCTCCTAAATGAAAATGATATCTGATTACCTATGACATTATTTTTACAATTTATTTCTTTTTACATTTCTAATAATTTATATAGGGCAACAACTCCTTTACAAATATGGAATAATCAATAAGTAACCAAAGTATTTAACCTTGTTTCTCTTGGATCATCTCACATAAGTTTACTTGTTGGCGACTATAGTACATTTGTTTTCCTTTTAAATGATTCATTTAAAAATGATTTATGTCCTATGCATGTGAGGTGTTTTTTTCTTTCTTTCTTTTCTTTTTTTTTTTTTTTTTTTTTGGTCTGTGCTTGTGTTTTGGTACCAGTGGAGGCCGAAAGAAGGCATCAGATTCCCCAAAATAGAGTTACAAAGTTGCCATGTGCTGATCAAAATGGGTGCTTGGAACTGATTGTGGGTGCTAGAGAAGAGCATCATGTGCTCTTGAATGCTGAGCCATCTCTTCATCCCCTGAAGGACACAAAACTCTTCCCCTCATCCTTAGCCCTCTTACCACCTTCCAGACTGTAACTGAATGCATCTGGGTGCCTTATGCTTTTGAAGACATGGATAATGTCTGGCTGAATGTGGGCACCAAACCTTCTGTAGGAGTAAGGACAGAGACTGCAGATAGTTTTCTTCCAAACATCAAGAGAGATGTCAGCAACCTTATTAAGTACCTTTAAAGAGGTATCAAAGAGAGCTTCTCTATCTGAGTCTCTGTAACTGTTGGGATAGGATTCTGAGCCATTTTAGAAATCCATGGTCATGGTAATAATATATTTGAATTTAACAAAATTTAAAAACCAAAAATATATTATCTATGAGAAAGTATAAATCACAGTGTCTGCAAAGAACCACACTATAAGTTAATGGTAATAAAATAGATGATTATTATAATACTTATCTATTTTAGTGAAAGGATGAAGTAGTATGGAACCATTTTAAAAGGAGTGATAAAGGGTCTGAGAGATGATTTAGCACATAAGAGCACTGACTGCTCTTCCAGAGAACCCAGATTTGATTCCCAGTAGCCAAATGGCAGCCTCACTACCATCTCTAGTTCTGGGGGATTAAGTACCCTCTTCCAGCCTCTGTGGGCACTGCATGCATGTGTTATAGATACATATAGGCAAAACACTCATAAAATATTTTTTAATTTCAAAATAAAAAATAAAAGAATGTTATGTAGTTTGCATAATTTCCATTTTAATAGGACTTTCTAAGACATAAATTTACCCCATTTATATGACATACTAGGTCTTAGATATGAAGTGCTTCAAAAAAACAAACACATAATGTGACCACAGCAAGGAAAATATTTCTATCTCATTGAGAGAGGTCTGGATGAAACTTTTGAATTACGGAGCTATGGGATTTATGTCTGTTAATTATTTTGCAATAACAAAATAAAAACAGTAAGCACACAAACTTAAAAATGACTCCAAGTTACAGAATCTTCTATAGCTGGAAAGTATATGTATATTTATGATTAATAAAATCAGTATGGACCATGGGCCAGAACACCTGTATTTGGGTCTTCCAGACTGGTGCCAACAAGGGAAGGAACTTGAAAATCTCCCAGACCCACCAAGGCAGACTTTCTTCAAAACTGGATCTAGAAGTTTTCATTAAAACTAAGAAAATGCTTTGTTAAGGACAGTGTATGTATTCTAGTCTTGTATGTGGATATAGCAATTGAAAAAAAAATCTCCAATATGTGGCCCAGTAGTAGCCAGTTCTCTAGTGAGGAAAAAGGGAAGTTTCTATAATAATGGCAGAATGTATTGCTTATATTTTCTATATAGTATCTACTCTTATTCATATTTAAGGAGGCAGCTTCTTATTCCGTGGTTTGCATTAGGTCCACCAAGCTACTGAATTATCTGTGAGGACTTCAGACAACTGAAGCCTAGACGCTTGGTCAGGCTGAGGTACTTACTCATCACTGCATCCATAACATGGAATTAAAATTTCCCTATTCACTCAATAATCAACTGAACACCTGTTACAGATGACTACACCTGTAGTCATCTCGGTTTTTTATGAAAACCACCACAAATGGTGGAAGTTAGAACTCTTGTAACTTACAATTAAAGAACATCATCTTTTCCTGAAGCAGATGATAACTAAGATTAACTTTAAAATAGGTTGTTATTGTGTGGAGGCTTAAAACGTTGTTGGGGAATGCAGAACACAAGGATAAAGATCTTACTGTGGAATAATAAATAAAGTAAAATATATCTATAAAATATTTTTTCTCTCCAATTGAGAAACTAGAGTAAATGCTTCCACTTTAATAGTCGTGTTGGAATAACTCCATCTAAGAATGGTTTTTTCACTATATTATAGCAACATTAAATGATTTTGGAGAGAGAGATTTGAACTTATTTAGGAAGAGGTAAAATTTTACTGATGTCCATGTCTAATGGTTAGGTTGGCCCATTATACATTTGGATTAAATTCATTCACTCTATTATATGATGTCATAATTATTATTATTGATAATAATTATTAATTTTAATGAGTATAACAGACTGATAACTTTTAAAATCTAATGTTTCTTCTCAATGCTATGGAATTTCAAGTGTGACTTGATATAAATAATCCTATGCAGTGTTTTTGACTTTCAATTTTTGTATATTATAATCTTTTGACATTTGCTGTTACTGATATGAACAAAATTCTGGTATTTTGACCTTGTTCCTTGTTTAAGGGTTGACTGGGTCTTGGACAGCTGAATCTCTTTTTCCTCAAGGACAAGGAACACACTCAATCTTGGATTTAATTTAAAGCACTGGTGTTTTAAATAACATTTGATACTTTGGATCTAGGTAGATTTCCCTGCATGGGTAAAGTTTAGCAACAAGAGCCGAGAATGAATGAATCATACGTGTTCCCAGACTTCAAGGTAGTGAAGTTATGTGATCGTAGTGAAGTTATGTGATCTTTACTTTGAATTCTTTACTTTGGAAGTAAACCAAGAACACTCTCCCCCGGAGATTACCAATATTTATTAAAGTGGTAGCAAAGTGGAAAACTGTGAACCTCTGGTCATCGTGCAACCTTCATAAACAAATTTCCACCACAAAGATTTGAGAGTTTTTGGCTCATGGTAACTCAAGCCCCAAGTTTGTTCGAGAGTTTGAAAACGAGCCAAGAATCTTTATTGTACATATGCTCTTTGCTAATACAAGGAGTCTTCAGCCTTACATGTGTCAACCTGCTTTCTTGGTAGGAACTGTTCTGTCAGAGATCCAACAAAATCATTTTTAATCACCATTGTAATGCGACACTGCAGGTGGAGAATAGCAGACACTGGACTCATTGACCTCAATGTTAAGAAGAAAATCAAAAGTTTTGTGTTCTTTAGAGCAACAGGGATACTTCAATAATTAAATTTTCTGATTGTTCTGCACTTGTAAATTATAGTGGTTCACAATACAGTATGCAAGAGTTCTTTTTTTCTCTCAATATTGTGACACACATTCTTCCCCATATTCAATAATCCAGTATCTAGTTCTCTAATTTCTACTTGTGACCTATATGAAGATGCCTGGATCTATAAGAAAAACAGTATTTGTTCAAAGAGAGTTTTTTTTAATCAATCAGTTTGCATAGGATTAATTGATTACTATAAATGTAACTGATATTTTCGTGTGAAATACAAATATGAGGAAGAAGTTTAAGGAGATTTACGTTATTTGTTATGCTAATATAAGCCAACCTAAAACCTGAGAGAAAAAGGTCACTAAGAAAAAGAATCAAGAACATAAATCTTACATGTTCTTTATGCTATTCAGCAAATGATAAACGAACGAAGACGAAGAAAAGCCAAAAATTAAGTAGCTAAATCTTCATTAAAATTACATTACTGTATTTTCTGGTATTTGAAATATAACTAATAATTTCAAAAGACTAACTTGCCCCTTTACATCACAGAAAAGCAGATCTGATCTGAGAAAAAGGATGATAGATTTGGAGCCACTGAATAATCAGACACCAGAAGTACAGATTAGATATACTTTAAAGTGTGTGACATAGGAACTAGCACATTTATGGCTTCTTCTTTTTTTAAAGTATTTCTTTTTATTATATTTGTAATTGTGGTGGTTTGAAAGAAAATAGCCCATAGACTCATAGGAGTGGTATTATTGGAGATGTGGCCTTGTTGAAGTATGTGTGGCCTTGTTAGAGGAAGTGTGTTACAGGGGGTGAACTTTGAGGTTTCAAAAGGTCAGGCCATGCCAAGAGTCACTCTTTCTTCCTGCTTCCTTTATATACATATGTAGAATTCCCAGCTGTTTGCCTTCATGACACCATGCTTCCGACAATAATGATAACGGACTAAACCTCTGAATTTTAAGTCAGGCCCAATTAAATATTTTCCTTTCTAAGAGTTGTCATGGTTATGGCATCTATTCAAAACAATTAAACTTGGAATTGTATTTCCAGAAATGGTTATGAACAGCCATGTGGGTTCTGGAAACTGAACCCAAATCCTCTGCAATAGCAGTAAGTGATCTGAAATGCTGAGACATTTTTGAGCCCCACTTTTTAGATCTCAAAAGATCCACTTTTGAGAGTGATTTGTTGCTCTAATTTTAAGGTATTACTTACCACTTGGAAATCAATAATTTCCTTTACAATTGTACAATCATGGGATTAATCTTTTTGGGCTACTTGAGCAAAACAACATGAATTAATTTTTCAGAATTCTAGAAGCCAACAAGTGTAAGATCAAAGTTCAGGAAGAAGGGGTGACTGTGAACAAGCCCCTTTCAATTAGAAGACAGCCATCTTTTCTTTGTACCCTCACATAGCCTAAAGCAGAATGAAATGACTCTTCTCGTTTCTTCTCATAAGTGCAATAGCTATGCCCATCAGATATATTTGAATAGAAATATTTCAAGTCATTAGCCTGGCATAAACCTTGGCTATATGGTGCCGACTTCTCTACTTTTATGACCTAACCTTTTAAAAAATTCCCCACCTTCCTCTATAGTAAATTGTGGGTGACATATATATCAAAATATGTATTTATTTATTATATGTAGTGTGATATATATGTGCAATATATTCATATATATATATTCAGAGAGTCACAAATATAAAGTCTATACAGTACATGATTATTATTGTTTATAATTTTTAAAATTCTCATAATGCCTTTTAACAGATATGTTTAATAAGAACTAATATTAGCTTGTACTGCTGATTGAGAACTGCATTAACATTATAAATTAATGACTCATTTGTGAAGATTTTACAGGAACTAATTATTTTTTATTTATATAGATATTGCAAGCTGTTTTGAAGTAGTAATCATGTTTTATAATTGTTCATTGTGATAGTTTCCATGACAACCCACATTGGGCTGGATGGAAATTGTGGATTTATGGAATTTATATTGTATTCTGTATTGGAATGACAATATAATGTTATAACCACCATAAAGAATAAAAGGTTTTTTTCTTATTGTACTATTTAATAAAATGTTTCTGAGTTAAAAATGTAATTAGATTTACACATCCATTCAAGATAGAATAGCAGGTAGCAAATTTACTTACCTCACTATTTGAATCAACTAAAACATGATGGAATTGTGAATTTATGGTTTTTAGATAATTTACATTGGCCACTGTAAGTTGATATTTCCTAAGATAAGAGAAAGTAGCATTACTATACCCAGAATTTTGCCAGGCTAATAAATGTAAAAGATTTCAGTTCACATATGCCTGTTTTCACATGCATTTTTTGCAGCAAATTCTTACAAGTAGAAACTCTTCTGGAGTTTGAACGTTATGAAAGTAGATTATAATAAATTCCCAAGAAAAAAAGACATTACTTGTGGTGGTTTGGATGAGGACGGCCCCCATAGATCATAGAATTGAATGCGTGGTCACTAGGAAATGGCGTTACTTGACAGGGATGAGGAGATATTATAGTGTGTGTGGTCTTGCTGGAAGAAGTATGCCACTGAGGGTGGGCTTTAGGGCTGCAAATGTTCAAGCCAGATACAGTCTCTCCCTCTCTCTCTCTCTCTCTCTGTCTCTCTCTGTCTCTCTCTGTCTCACTCTGTCTCTCTCTTTCTCTGTCTCTCTCTTTCTCTGTCTCTGTCTCTTTCTCTGTCTCTCTCTCTGTCTCTGTCTCTCTGTCTCTGACTCTCTCTCTCTGTCTCTGTCTCTCTCTCTCTCTCTCCTTGCTACCTGGCAATCTAAATGTAGAACTCTTAGTTCTCCAGCACCATGTCTCACCATGTCTGCCTGTATGATGCCATGCTTCCTATCATGAGAATAATGGAAACTTCTGAGATTCTAATCCAGCTTCAATTAAATGTTTTCCTCTGTAAAATTTGCATGGTCATGGCGTCTCTTCACAGCAATAGAACATTAACTAAGACAGTCCTAAATAACACAACTAACTTTTCTGGTACTAATTATTGAAGAGAAGATATTGAACCATAAATATATTCCATAAATCCCAAGCAGATAGCCATGGGTTCAAAGGTAATGTTGCCAATAGTCAGAAAATTTCACCATGACCAACTTGTGACTGGTACTTAATAAGCCCTCAGCCTACAGAATCTAACTCTTACCCCATATTGACTGTGTAAAATGTAATTAAATTATAGCACACACAGTTGGTTTTGATTAACAATTGCCTAGTGTATGAAGACAATGTTACACATATTTTTGTGACCAGGCACATTTTATATTTAGCACAGTGTCGATTTTGTATAAAAGTGTTTCTCTGATACAAATCTTTAGGGCGAAGAAAAATACACAGAAAAACAACATTTTGCAAGTGTAAAGTTTGAATAATCTAGTGTACAATTAATTCTAAACAACATTTTGAATGTGTAAAGATTGAATAATCAAATGTACAATTAGTTCTATACATAATTTTAAAAACTAGACAAAATTAATCAAATTAAACTACACACAAATGAAAATCTTGTGGCAAAAAGTGAGAAAATTCAGACAAAGAATATGAAAAGGCCTTAGATAGAACATCACTCACATTTATTTATTCAGTTTGCATTTATGGAATGCCCCACAGAGGAGCAGAATATATTTTTTTCTTCATATCCACATGTGCCATTTATAAAAATTATGCCTATTGTGGATTTAAAACCAAATATCAGTCCTGTTAAAACAATTTAAAAGTACAAAGTATGTCCTCTGACCATATAGTACTTAATTAGAAATTTATTTAAAAAAATACAAGATATCTGGAGAATTTCCAAATATTTAGAGTCTAAGTAACAAAAGTAATTGGTAAGAAAATAAAAATCATAGCTTATTGGAAATTATTTCAAGTTGAATAAAACTGTAAACACAAGGCATCACATTTTAAGAAGCAGGTAACAGATTTAGAAGTGAATTTATATTGATAATGCATATATTTAAAAGTTTCAAATCATTTTACTTATTAGACAGAAACAAGAACAGTAAAATAAAAAATGTGTTTGAAAAAACCTAAGAAAATAAATATGATCATTGAAGAGGATTGAAATTAAGAATTGAAATAGTCAAAAGCTATGTTTTAATAATAATCAATAAAATGAGTATAAATGCTCCTGTTTGTTTTCATTTATATAAAATTCTTAAGAGGGAAAACTATCTCCAAGTGATTAATAGCAAGTTATCATTTGCTATAACTGAGGTGCAAGTATGTCAGTTAGACAGGTATTGGAATGTGTATGAGGAGGATTTGGGGGCTTGTCATTAACTTAACTGTGTTGATAGTATGAAGTTTCTATCTTAAATATGTAAAGTAATCCATAGGATAATGCTATATTAGAAGTTACTAAGCAATAAACTTTAATTTAATCAAATTTTATGAATGGAGGTCTGAATAATTATAATTCGAACCCATATGGCGATATATGATTTGAATTATAATTAATGGGAAAGAAATTTCAAAATGAAGTTTTACTACAAATGGTCCACGGAAAGATATATGAAAGACACAGTTAGACAAATACCTCCTGTTCTCATATGAGGAGGGTAAAAGCTGTGATCTCAAAATCAGAACAGACTGATACTTTCTACTAATACTTTCTAGAGAAAGGTGGTGGGGAGAAGTTATATGGGCAAGTTAGTTACTGGATAAAACTGTGCAGTTACATGGGAAGAATAATAAATAAGTTTACCTTACAGTGCAGTGCAATGAAAGTGTGTACTAAAATATTTTATGAGAAATGAGAAGAGTGGAATCATAACATTCCAGACAAAAATACTAAGTAATAAAAATGTTATTTTTTATGTTTTCTGTAATTACACATTGTATACATGTATTGGATTGTGACACACTGCTCCACAAATGTGTAAAATATTATGTAAATTTAAAAGGAAAATATGTTTTAAATGAGAAACAAAATGAGTCTTCTATACATATTCATAGTGATACCTTCTAGAATGAGACACCAATTGATAGCTACATTTTCCCATCTATATACAGAAAATGTGTGTAGGAGTACTAAATGAATCAGTGAGTGAGAGACAGAAGTAGGGAAGATTCCCAAATAGATGTGTGCGGAATCACACACAGTGCGGAGCTCTCTCTGGTGCACACACCCATAATGCTCAAATGTGTTATGGCAGTCAAGCATCTCTACGGGTGGGCAGACCTCACCTGTCCTTATCTGCTGCATTTGGAATGCAAGGAGTCCCTGAGTAGGAACAGCTAATCCTAGAGCTGAAACAGAGCTTTCTTTAAGAGCTATATTCATGTCCTTCTGTCCACATCCTTAAAAATCGTATGAGCTCAAAATATTGTAGAGATCACACCAGTTCCAACCACACATAGCAGTAACTCCCCAAGACAGGGTTTGTAATTAATTTAGAAACGAGTGATCATTGAAGGCCATCAAAAGCAAAATGAAGTTTCATCAGTCACAGGATATTTCAGCCACATGGCAACTTTCAACCCAGAAAGGTTCAAAACCTCTGCAGCTGTTTCTCATCACACATAACCTTAGGAAAGAGAACAGCGAGTAACTTTGAATGGCCTCAGTGGGGAGAATTGAGTGCTGAATTTACACAGTTGGATACCAGGTCCAAAGTGACAAGTATTTTATTAGATCTCACTTTCAGATTTACTGTGTCTTCCTCTTAGTAATAAACAGGTGGGTCGCTTCACTAGTATGAGGGCTCAAGACAAGTCTTAAGAGGAAATTGTAATTTCCCCGAATAAAGACATCCTTTGTGAGTATACAGTTGGTCCTTCAATGAAATTTACTGTAGTGATTCATATTCCTGAGGCTATCCAGAATAAATCAAAAATATACAACTCTGTACCTTCTATGATACTGATGACTTAGACAATAGATTTGAGTTCTGTGTAAAACAGATTCTGTGCTCAAATAATATAATACCAGCAATTGAAAGCAGAAGAACATTGGCTATAAGTAGGTTCAAAGCCAGCCTAGGCTATGTCATTCATACCACGATATTATGGGTAAAAGAGTGATATCCTATCTCAAAAAAATAATATATTTAGATTCATGAGGAATTTTTAGTTATCTATTTACTTCCATTGAACACACACATGCACACCATACTCACATACACACACACACACACACACACACACACAGACACACACACACACACACACACACACACACACACACACACACACACACATGCTGAGACTCTCTTTTAGCATTTCACTATTTAAAAAAAACTAACTTTAATATGAAAGATGTTTGAAAATTGTATTCTGTGACTATAGGATTTCCACTCTGGTTTTACTCAAACTGTACCTGATTAAGGGCCTTTTTGTCTGATAACTTTCCCAAATGCACACAGGCAAATGTGGTGATATTTTAATTGTGCTGAAATGTGATTTTATTTGTATGTTAATAAATAAAGTTTGCCTGGAGATCAGAGGTCATTAGCGGAGAGCCAAGAATAGAAGTCAGGTGGTGGTAGCTCACGCCTTTAATCCGATCACATGGCAGGCAGAGTCTCTGTATGGTATAGGACACAGCCAAACATGGTGACCCTTGAGTCTTTAATCCCAGTACCAATTATAGAGAGAGACCAGAAGGTCTCTATAGGCAGGCAGTGAGGAGGAAGTCATGTGGCTGGGCTTAGAGCCAATGAGAAGGCAGAACATAAAAGCAATAAAACAGAAGACACACAGGAAGAAAGTCTCTCTCTCAGGGGAAGGATGGCAGCGAGTGGTAAGATAAGGTGGTCTTGGCTCTTTGCTAGTGCTTGGATCTCTTGGGCTTTTAACTCTGTATTTGGCTCTGTGTTTCTTATTTAATAAGACCGTTTAGAATTTCGTCTACAGGCAAAACTTCAGCATTGATGTCTATCCTTAGGTTAACTTGTGAATCAGAATTCTTTAAAAAACTTGTATAAAAAAATCATACCTGTCTCAGAGTGATGAATAGCAAGTCATTATTTTACCAAGGTATGTCTAGAAGTCAGATATATGTGGTATATTGAGTATCCAAATGCTATTGCCTTAGCAGAAGAACCTAACCAGATAATTTTCTGTGACTCATCTCTCATCTATATAAGAATTGAATAAAACATTTTAAAATTGATAAAGTTATTATATATAAATATAAAGCATCTTAATGTAGTATTTAACTCAGTATTAAAAATTGATAAGTTAGAATTTCAGAGAGTAGTGATGTTTTTTATATAAAAAAATGGCTCTGTATCAGATGATGTTGTCTGGGTGCAAACCACTTGTTACTATGAACTTGCCAACAAATCACTGTCAATCTAATTACCTTTTGAACTTCCAGAACCATAAATCTATAAATCAGCTAATCTTCTCACTTCTAGTGTTGATTCTAATAATTAGACTTCTTCTCCTCCTCTTCATTCTCCCCGTTCTTCTTCATCTCTTAGAAAATCCCAAAATTTAAGCGCAAAAGGAATTAACTTTTTTTTTTTAATTTTGCTTTGAGGAAGGTTTTATTAACCTTTTAGGCTAAAGATCAGTAATTATGCTGAATATAAATATAAATAAAGTATAAATTCATTTTAGGGAAGTTGAATATAACAGCGTTTCTGTTTAGTATTTATTAAATATGCTTTAAATAAACATTTATTAAAATATAAACATTCATTTGCAAATATTCTAGTTTGAAATTTCAGTAACCTTAACTCTTTAAGAAAGTAATGTATCTGACTGGCTAGGTTGGCAGTGTTTGTTATACTTCAGTACTCCGTGTACATAAATCCCAAAGAAAGTCACCTGAAAACAGAGTATAGTGCAACAAAATTTTCTTTGAGATAAATTTTTGTAGTAAGGTGTTAAGCCTTAGTTAGATTGAGACACAAAGAGAATTAACATCAAACCTAAGAATTGTCAATTAAAACATGTTTGTATTTCAAAGATAAGAAGTATCTCTATTTAGTGTCCACATAATACTTTACCTGACTATAAAAATATAATTGAAATAAAGAAAATTCTGTTCATTTAATACATTTCTTAAAAAAGGATTTATAATTTACAATGTATGACATGTTGTTCAATATATTCACATTCTTTTATTTCTGAATTATTTCAAAGTTATTAAATTACATTTGTCATCTATAAAATCAGGTTTATTTTCAGTTTAGTTGTCTCAGTCAGATATAATAATAATCTGTTTATTTTTATTATAAACAATCACTTTTTAATAATTATTTCAAATGGAAATAATTGGTAAGTCCCAAACTGTATAGATATCAGGGAACATTATAGGATCAGAATGGCATTCTGAAGCCATGAATTTTTGCTTATTGTTTTACATTTTCACTGTTAATTACTTTATTATGCCCTATCTCCCACAAAAAAAAACCCAGAAGGAAAATAGAACTGAGAGTTGAAACTAGAAAAACAGTTAGTTTTATATCTTGTTTCACAATTCATGTCCTTTTGTCTGTATTCAATCCTTTCTCAACGATCAATATTACTCATTCTTGTTTTCCTTTCAAAATGCTATATTCACACATGCGCACACATGAACACACACAAACACAGACACACATAAATACACAAAAATGTATACATAGAAATATATATGTATTTATCAAATATACTATCATTTATGATTATGATAATTCTGACTGATGAAATCATTAAAAACACAAACTACATTACCCCAGGTTGAGTTCTATATTTAGAATGATACCTGATGTACATTGTGGAGTTTATGCTAGACTGTGAACAGTTTCTAATGGGTCAAACTGAAGCTTTTTTGATAACTGTACTTAGTGACATTTCTTCCTACTAAAACCCACAAAAATCATCCTGATGTTTTTAGTGACCTTAATGTCATGTCCAGTGTCCTAGTGAGTATTTTTCATTTATGTTATTTGACATTTCTTGGCAGTTGATCTAGCTGTACTTCTTTAAGTCTGCAATAAACTCTGTCTAACAATGTTCCTTCTAAGAAGCTCAGACTAACAAAAACCATAGCACAAGATACAAGAAACCTGTTATTGGATAGATGGATGGAGAGGGTAGTTCAGGTGACTCCCCAAGCAGTGTAGATTATTGATGTAGCCCTTGATTCTTTTACAAAGGTTGATGGTAAGCCCTTATTGCTGAAGACACTGCACAATTAGGACCGAGGACTGATTATCTGATCTGGACCTATCTTGAAAGTCTTCTTTCTGCAGTTTAGTTTCCATGGTACCAGAAAATACCGCAAGCTGCCATGAGAGTGGGATGATGAACAGAGCTACCCAGCTGTGACACCTATTCATAACAACACTAAATAGCGCAAGATATCTTAAAGGTGAAATACATTGCACTCATGTGTTGGTAGTAATAAACAGCTGTCTGATTGGACTTGATGTCTTATATTAGAAATGGAGCCCAATTCCCAAAGTTAGAAAAGTCATGGACCTTAGAAATGAATTACTACCATTTCGCTAGGCTAGTGTAAGTCCTAACTACATTCTGAAACTTACCCTTATATTGACAGATTAAGAGTAGCTACCACCCTTCAAAGAAGCCTCTCATTACAGTAAAAGGAGATCATTACAGAAAACTAACTGGACAAAAACAGAGATCAACAACATATGGGGCAACCAGCCCCAAATGGTCCATCTGTGTTATACCTACTGCATCTGTGTCTTTATGAACATCACAGAACAAGGAGTGGAAAGAACGAGTGAGCTGGGACACCAGGAAGACTGCTATGAAATAGTGCCTCCTAGAAATGACTAAATAAACAAGACCAGAACAATGGTCTTGTTGGACATGCCAAATTAGAATGGGGGCAATTTCACAAGGTCCTATCCTTTGTCAAAGAACTATAGTCAACTCATGACTTCTGGGAGAGAGAGAATTAGCTTTTCTTAGAAATGAGCTTCTTACTGGTTATCCAATACAAAGTGATCAACCCTGAAGACATGTACACAATAATCAACAAAATTGGACTCAGCAGGTTGTATTTATGCATCAACTCAAAAATGTTAACTTACACATGGCGTAGATACTTATTTGATAAACCTATGCTGTCTAGGAGAGTCATTGGCCCTTCACTAGAGGGTAAGCTATTTAGACTATTTTCTTAAATATGTGTATATACACATTTTAGGAAACCCTTACAGTAAGCATTTCTAAGTTCTTCAATATTAGTTATCCTTTCCAATACCTAATCCTCCCATTGCTGACTGCACTTAATCCTTCTTTCTCTATTACTTTCCATTTTCTCTTCATATTGCCTGTGTTCTATTTCTCCTTCTTTGGAAAAACCATCCTCCATGGTCCCTTACTATTTTCCAGAAGTTATAGGTATAATGAATAAATTAGACTGCAGGTCATATCCTTTGTCTTACATCAGTCATGACTGATAAACTATATAGGCAAACATCCATATATAAACCCAGAGTACATCCTATCATTGATAATCATTTCAGCATGTTGGTATAAAAGTTGTTTCCTAAATTCACATCATCTGTGTATGTGTGACCACCGGAGTTTAATTAGGATTCCTTGTTGTGGAAGATTACATGCTGAACATCGAGAGAAGGGGCACATTTGGGAAGAGCTTAATGAAGAGGTCAGAGGATGGGAGAAGTGAAAACGAACAAATGTGTTATGTAAATGTAGAAAATTATCAAATAATTTAATATATTAACCATATAATGAGTTAATTAACCAAATAGCATATATACATATGTAAACATGAAATATTGTTTCCAATTCTCTTGAGTTATTTACTAATTTTAAAAAACGGTGTGTGGTTATAAAACTTGCCTTTTAAAACAATCTAAGTTCATCCTTTATTTTCTTTCTTTATACACTGTATTGTGTAATATTAAATTTTCCAGGTCTTTGAAATTATGTATTTGAAATATGATATGCAATCATCAGTTTATTCAAATGTAAGATGTTTTCATTTAATGGAGAATGGGTGATTCAAAGAATGGCATGTCTTTTATTTGTGGAGATGGTGAAGAATTTGTTCCTTTCTTCTGTGATGCAGTTCACTTTGCTAAATATGGCTGACTTCGCTGTCTGATTATACTGCATTTTGTTCCTAGCTACCCTTGGAAGTCTTTGATATTGTGTCCTCTTGTCTGGTGCTATCAGGGAAATACTGTGAAACTCTGATATAAAATGTTGTGCTGCAGATGAAAAGGATCCCCCAGAAGTGCATTTTAAATCCTATTAGATTTTTTTTCTGCTTGCTGTTAGGTTTACATTTATCATTTTATCCTCAAGTATGTTACAAATAATACACTTCAAAAGATGTTTTTACTGGTAAATTTTGGTGCTTGCACCTCTTAGATTATCATGCCTTCCTGATTATCAAGGTTTGCATTTTCAACTTCCTGCCCACTTGGGTGTTAGCTTGATTTTTGCAGTGCTTCATTTAAATTCTAGTACCAGGTTACAGTCTTTTATCAATGTGTGTTGAGTCCTTCTGTGTGTAACATACTGCATTTGCTTCTGGGTATATGGGAAAGAACAAAAAGCCCACATTCACTGTATATCTTTTAATTTAACTGTAGACAATCCAAGGGCATTTAGTTTTACTCGCTCTTAGAAATACATCATTTTTTCTACTGTTCTATCTCTTAGTATATAATTGTGATAGTAGTATGTTAAGAGCTTTTTGAGGCATTGTGTAATATATGTCTATAACTTATGACATCTCTTTGTTCACTTCTTATTTCATTGGAGAGCTCCATGCAGTCATTATTCTAAGTAAACATTTCCTGATTTTGTTTATCTTTCATAAGGATAACTCTAAATGTTTTAGTTTCTTTCCCGTCACAATGATAAAATACTATTACAAAAGGAAATTAGAAGAGGAATCGGTTTATTTCAGTTCATAGGTTATAATCCATCATCAAGTGAAGTCAGGGCAGGAGCTCTTGGAGAAACTATGGAAAAAATCTATTCATTGACTTATTCACAGAGCCCCCCCACCCCACTTACTTAGCTTTCTTATATAGCTCAGGTTTACCTGCCCAAGGAGTGGTGCCATACACACACACAGTCAATTGAGTCTTCCTACATCAATTAATAATCAGGACAATCACCCACAGACTCGATAGGCTAATGTGATCTGAGCAATCCTTCAATTGGAATGCCCTTCTCAAGTGACTCTAAGCTGTGCCAAGTTGCCAGGTAAAATTAACTAGGATGCTTAGTTAGTTTTAGACATTTTGTCCTTTCTTCTTACTTTGTCCCACTCTGATTTTCTTACTGTTTCTCATATTTCTTTTTGTTTGTTTGTTTCTTTTCTTGTTTTGTCTTTTGCTTTTATTTTGAAAGTCTTGGCGATTATACCAAGCATCTCACACAAGATAAGCAACTCTTCTAAAATCTAGCCATACCCTCAGCTATGGTGATAATTTATTTGTGCTGAAATGTGATTTTATTTGTATGTTAATAAGTAAAGTTGCCAGAGAACAGAGGTCAAAGGGAGCCATTAAGCAGAAGTCCCACAGTGGTAGCACACACCCTTAATCCAATCACATGGCAGGCAGAGTCTCTGTGTGGTCAAGGACACAGAGACCCCAACCTTTAATTCCAGTACCAAACATAGAGACCTGGAGGTCTGTATAGACAGGCAGTGACGAGGAAGTCATGTGGTTGGGTTTAGAGCCAATGAGAAGGCAGAACAGAAAGGCAATTAAAAACACAAGTCAGTCAGGAAGAAACTCTCTCTCTGGGGAAGCAATGGAGGCAAGGTGGTAAAATAAGGTAGTCATGACTCTCTGATCTCTTTGGCTATTTACCTCTGTATTCGGCTCTGTGTTTCTTATTTACTAAGACTGTTTAGAATTTCGTCTACATTCAACCCCTCTAGAAACTTGACAATTAGTTCCTCTTTTTTATTTCACTTGTGTAAATATCTGGGTTTTCAGATTTTTTTTTTTAAAGTCATATATGGACATTGCTTAAAATAAGTGAGCTAATTTCTCTAGGAAACAAAAGCACAAATATTGGTTGTGAGCCTAGCTCCCAGGATTCTAAAAGGATAACTCCAGCTAAGACTCCTAACAATAGAGGATATGTGCCCTGAACTGGCCTTTTCTTGTGAACAGGCAAACCTTCCAGTGGAGGGCTAAGGCAGCAACCCAGCCACACAAGCTTTGACCTGCAGTCTGTCCTGCCTATGGGATGTGCTGAGGATAATTGTGGAGCACAGATTACAGGAGTGGCCAGCCAGTGACTGGTCCAGCCTGAGACCCAGGCCATGAGAGTGAGTCTACCCCTGACACTTCCTGTAGCACTAAACCCAGAGATTTGATGGCCCAAGACCTAGGATTGAACAAAACGTGACAGGATAAAAAAAAAAAAAAAAAAAAAGCGTTAATATAAAGATGTGCCAGGTTTAGCAGTCTACTAATTATATAAGAATGTTTTGAATGAATTTTCCATTTCATTTTTTTAACTTATAGAACTTAGATTTTTTTATTTGAACTTTCATTTTGTACAGAAAAATTGTATGTACTTGTCCATTTTTTAAAAAAATCGCACGTGCTTGGTCCATTTTTTATAGACTAAGTAGATTGTATTTATGTATTTATCAATGTATGTGTGATATATGTATATCACACTTACATACACATAAATACTTATGTGTGTACATGTGTAATAACAATTAATGAAAAAAGGGACTGTCTATTTGAAAGACAGCAATGAAGGGATATAGAAGGATTTGGAAGGAGGAAATGTAATGGGGGGAACTATATTATAGTATAATCTCAAAATAAAAAAATTAAAAATATAGAAAAATCTCAATATATAAATTGTTTAAATTATTTACTCAGTCTCTCGTATCTATGTTATTTTGAAACAGGGATTATTAGTAACAATTAATCATTTAGGACAATGATTACAATATATATGGAATTCAGCTACTATTAATAAATCCATCATATGGTTATTATTCAAATCCAATATAAGCTTATAATAGCCATCAAAGTTAATAGTGTTTCAGAGTGCAATGAACTCAGGCTTTTTTTCTCTACATTTTTTTTTCATTAAAGTTTCCCCTCCCTCCTCTCTTCCTAATCCCTCCTTTCCATACCTAATCTGTTCCTACCACCAGATCCACTCCTCCTCCCTTTCTGTTCATGAAAGTACAGGTCTCCAGTGGATATCAACTAGATGTGGCATATCAAATTGCAGTAAGAGTAAGCATCTCCCCATGTATTAAGGCTGGGCAAAGTGATAAAGTATGTCAAGTAAGTTCCCAAAAGCTAGTAAAAGACTTGGAGATAGTCCCTGCTCCCACTCTTAGGAGTCCCACAAGAGGACAAAGATATACACCTGTTATCTATATGCAGGGTGTCTACTTCAGTTCCATGAAGGCTCCCTGGTTGTTTTTGGCTGAGTCTCTATGAGTCCCTATGAGCTCAGGTTAGCTGACTGTGAGTTTTCGTGTGGTGTCCTTAAACCCTCTGGCTCCTACAATCCTTTCTCCTTCTCTTCTGCAGGATTCCCAAAGCTGATATTTTGTGAGTAGACTGCAGGCAGGTGGGGATGGAAACGTGAGTGATCAGGTTGTAGGCAGAGGTAAAAAGTACTGACAGAGACTACCGGAAAGAGGAGACATTTCAAAGTCAGTTAAAAACCTGGTAAAAAGAGAATCTCCCAGGAATCTACAGGGATAACCCCAGCTAAGTCTCCTAACAATAGCAGATTCATAGCCTTAACTGGCCATCTCCTGTGATGAGGTTAGACTTCAAGTGGAGGGAGTAGGAATCCAACCCAGCCGTATAAACTTCGACCTACAGTCTGTCCTACCTATGGGATGACTTGGAGGTAAGGATGAACTAGAGATTGAGGGAGTGGCCAACCAAATTGACTAGTTTAGCCTGAAACTCATGGTAGGAGAGTAAGCCCATCCTTGACACTGTCTGGAGTTCCAGAACCAACAGGCCGAATGACCTAGAGACCTAGAATAGAACCAAACATGATTGGATGGGGAAAAAAGTCAATGTAATGAAATCTAACAATATTCTGCTATACTCATAGATTGGTGCCTAGTCCAATTGTCATCAGAGAGGCTTCATCCAGCAACCAATGGAAACAGATGCAGATGCACAACTGAACTCTGGCTTTTTACTTTTGGCCTTTCATTTGTTTTTTTGAGATAGGGTTTCATGAATCCAAGGCTAGCTTCCACCTTGCTGTGTAGCTGACTATGACCTTGATCTTTTGATTCTCCTGCTTCCACATCTGAAGTGCTAGGATTACAGATGAGTATCACCATGCTCAGTTAATTTAAAGGTGTAGATAGAGCCATGGCTTCCTGAGTGCTAAGGAATATCTAGCAAATGAGGTACATCCCTAGTCTAAGCTCTGGGTTTTGATTTCTTAATATTCTACAATTTGTTACTGCATATCACTTCAAACATTGAATTCATTAGTATTACAATTTTTATTATTACAAACAGAAAAATTTGGAAAGCAAAGCTGTCTTTGTTGGTATAAGTAAGAGATGAATATAACTAATTTAATTTTAAAAGAGACGAGTAATAAAAAAATGAAAGAGGCAGCATCCACAGAACACTCTTAGGTAGACTTATCATGAGCTGAACAAGTACCACAACAATATACATGAAAAAGTGGATGGAGAAAAGACCACAAAACCTCAACCCTACACGAAGAACTCTGGGGTACTAAGGAATGCTAAGAGTGGGAGAAGCAATCTTCTCTAGGAAAGACCATAGCAATTGATTACTCAGTACCAAATGGTTTATTCCTGAGCAAGTGCATGCAAGTGTTATTGTTCCAAATGAGTAGGTTATGTTTCAGGAAAATATGTGAATACACATATACATATATACATTTAGCAACAATTGAAAGAATCCATGAACTTGAAATAGAGCAAAGAAGACTGTACAGGAGAGTTTTGAGGGAGGAGATAATGATATAATTATATTGTCATCTCAAAAATAAATGAAAAAGAAAAATAGATATCATACTTGATGGTTTTGCATGTATTATCTCATATAATTCACATGACAACTATGGAGTAAAAAACATATTTTAGAGATTTTTGAAGTCAAAGTTACAAACACTAAATACATTTAAAGCCACAAATCTAAGGTTTAGATGCAATATTATTCAAGAATAGTGTCTCTTAAGATATAATTTAATTGAAATAACTAAGTGGATTTTAACAATATGGTAGGAGATAAGGATAGGTAATATACCAAAATGATTTAATATTTCACAAAGCAGTAAGTAAAACATCAGTTTGTCAGGCAACATATAGAATAAAGACTAAAGTGATCTTAGCAAGCAATGAGTTAGACTTCAAATCTAATCAGGGTGCTGCCAGCACCTTTTGATCTATGGTTTGAATGTAGAGTGTTCCCCCAAAATGCTTATGAGTTAAATGGTTGATCTCCAGCTTGGGATACACTCCCTGAGAAGTGATTAGTTCATGAAGATTCAAATGCAATCAATACACTAATCCATCCATGAATTCATATTTCAGTAACATTATTAGATGCTGATGGAAGCATTTGAAAGTGGATCCTTATAGGAGGAAGCGGATCATTTGGGAGATACAGCTTGTTTGCAGATTCTTTCTGCCTTATTCTCAATCTCCAATTGCAATTGCAATGAGATGAAGACTTGTCTTCTTCTACACCTTTCCACTGTGAAATTCTCCCTGCTCTCAACTCTAACGTAACAGAGTCAGTTAAGCATGCACTGAAACCTCAGAATGCATGACTCAGTTAAGGGATTTTCATCTATCCTCTGAATTTGTGCCTGCCTGAGCAGCATGAGAAATAAGTCATCATGTTGGCTATTTTTCTTAGTTTTTTTGCCCTAGTGATAACGTTCTAACACAACTGGGAAAAGGAAAACTAGATTTTTTTTCCTAAGAAGATTCCTGTACTTAATAGAACTGAATAGATAAAGAGACTGTCCTTCTGTCAACCACTAACTAAATTATTAATACTGGAGGCTGAGAGCCAGAACTAAGAACAAGAGTAGATGATGATCTGTTCCATTTCAACTCTCAATACATGATGCTAAATTGTATTAACAATATATGTACTCATTCAATTTGGTATAGGGCATGATAATGTATCAAATTTATTTTTTTCTATTTAAGGATAATTAGTTTTATCATAATATTTATTAAAAGTTCACATTTTCATTAAGATCAACAACAAATATTATAATTTACAATCCAAACAATTTTGAGAGTGCTCATTGGTAGACATTGGTTCAATGGTTATTCCAGTCCATTTTTTTTGTTATGATTTTATTGTCTCGATTATTCCTTCCCTCTATCCATCCGTTTCTCCATCCCTCTCTCCCTCTGTCCCTCCTTCCCTCATTTCCTTTCTTCCTATCCTTGATATCTCTCTTTCTCTTTCTTGTTACTGATACTCAAATAAATCTGGATGTCATATAAAATAAGTCTTTATCCTTATGCTTTCTCTTCAAATGTGTCTTTGCAAATTCAAGTGATGTCATTTGATTTCTACCTTCAAATGATTACTTCCCATTTGGAAAGACTACTAATCTTTAATATTTCCACACATATCATAGAGTGGCTGCTTTTTTTGTGATCTGTTCCATTTCAACTCTCAATACATGCTCCGTTTCAACTCTCATTCAACAAAATACGACAAATTGTATAGAATAAAATATATGTATTCATCATGGTTTGAGAGACTTGATGTAAAAATCAAGGTGTCAACAGGTTTGGTTAATACCGAGGCCTCCATCTGAAGTGGCAGCCTTCTCTCTCTGCATTCCTATGGTCTTTAGAATGTGTAGGAGCACCCCTCCATCTCTCAGTGTATGCAAATTCCCTTTTCTTATGAAAACACCAGTCAGTAGTCAAGGGTCATAGTAGAGCTTTATTCTACTTAATCATCACTTGCAAAAACCGAGGCTTTTAAAGAAAATCACATTCTGAAATAATGATGATGAAGTCTTTAATATACCCATTCTAAGTGGATACAAGGGAACCCACAAAAATAATTTATTTACTCTATACTTAACAGGATTGTCTAAATTTTCTTTAAACCTATTGAGGAAATTTCTTTAGTATACTTTATTTGGTTATTAAAGTATTCCCAGGTTTTTTATTTATTTATTTTTTTCTGGTCTATGTCACTTGTAGCTTCTGTATGTCTTTGTGAGAGGTAGTTTTTAGAAGAGGGATTTTTACTATAGGGATTTTTTTGTTTGTCTAAGCCATGGAATACAAAGCATATCTGTAATTGTTTCTGTTTGGTGTCTATCCACAATAATATAATGAATCAACTTCAACAAGAAGTTTACATGGACTCTTGGGTCTCAGAAAGAGTAAGAATAGAGAGTCCAATGTCAAAACAAAATATCCATGGCCGAAGTATAACTAGAAAAGCAATTAGGATTATATTCTGTTTTGTAACTTGAGTCCATATTTTGATTTTGTTGCTGATTAAGTGCATAAACTATCTTCTGAAATATTTTAAATTCTTCAGCTTCTTTATGAATACTTATTCTCACTGTATAAAAGTTAATTGAGTTGCATATACTTTGGGCCTAGTAAATTTGGCATGTTGATATTTCTATTTATTTTAAGGTTTTAATAATGAAGTCTATAATTAATATAGGAATACCCATTCCCAATCTCATTATAAAATTTTGTTGATGACAAATCTCAGCAAAAATATTAATCAAGGTAATATTGTATGAAGGACTATAATAAGATGTTGTTCAAGATCTTCATGGAGACCCATAGCAATTTCAAAACTCAATTGTTCATATTCAGAACTTTAGTTACTGTTATATCCTACTAAAAACAAGTTTTTATTTGTTAGAGGTTAAAAATAATCTGAGAAAGCCTAATTAGTTTCCCAGGGATAATTTATTTGTTATTTGTCTTTATTCTTCCCCTCTCTCTCTCTCTCTCTCTCTCTCTCTCTCTCTCTCTCTCCCTCGCTCTCTCTCGCTCTCTCCCTTTCTCTCACTCTTTCTCTTTGCCCCCTGCCTGAGTCAAGCCCATGTATAAAGACTGACATTTTGTATTACACTTTATTATATTTGAATTTTTATTATAAAATTCACTTCAATGTATAGCTATTTTAATATATTATTGTGAAGTAAAATTGTTTATTTTGTACTTATTTTTTAGTTTACTATAATTGTTTTATACAGTTTTACATGTACGGCAATTCATAAAGTTGTTTTCCCAATTTTGTAAAAAAAAAAAAATAGAAAATTCACACTTGCATGAAATTCCGAGAATTGCAGAATTGTGGCACATTCAATTTATTGATTCTACTGTAACACACAAAGTCTTCATCTATATAGCTTCTTTTTTCTATTTACTGAGCGTGCACTGAAAGCAACTCTCTGTGTCACTGTCATTTGTGGATGACTTTGTATACTCCTTCAGGAATCTCAAGCACACTCTCACGATCTTCTTTGGTTGTATGTGTTTTAAATCTGCTTCCAAATAGGTTCTTGTTTCGAAACTTGATCAGGATGTGGTAGCTGTGGGAGTTTTCTGCAGTCACCTGAGTGGGAGGTCTTTTTTTTTTTTTTTTTTTTTTTTTTTTTTTTTTTTTTTTTTTTTCGAGACAGGGTTTCTCTGTGTAGCTTTGTGCCTTTCCTAGAACTCACTTGGTAGCCCAGGCTGGCCTCGAACTCACAGAGATCCGCCTGGCTCTGCCTCCCGAGTGCTGGGATTAAAGGCGTGCGCCACCACCGCCCGGCGTGGGAGGTCTTTAAATCACTGGATTTAAGCTCCCTTCTGCACACAGAAGGGCATTCTGTTTTCCTTCAGTAAATCCTTATATAGATATACAGTTTTATTAAAAAGGGAATCACCCTATGCCTGAGTTTTTCTCCATTTCCTTGTTTAGATATGTTATTCTCTCATCCCAGTGTTTGTTACAGGGTCCTTTCAAAGCAATAATGCTGCTTGTCCTTACAGCCCTCATATCTGTAAACTAAACAAACCTCTCATTTATAAAGTTACCTGGTCTGTATGAAGTATTTTATTATAGCAATGGAAACTAGATAAATGCATTATCCCTATTTACTGTTGAAATCTAAACTTACTCATATTTAGTGACTTACTGTGTATAATACTGCTAATAGTATCTCACATTGATTCTAAATAGATTCCAAACATTAAACACTTAAAAGTTGTGTTTATAATATTCAAATTCTAATGCATTTGAGCCCTACAATTTAAAGAGTGTTTACTGCTATTGATACATGATTAAATTCTATAAATAAACAGTACAATTTTTATGAAACATTTTCTTGTAAATATTTCATATAATATTTCAGTTTATTAATCAAATTTCTTGTTAGCATCTGAACTATGAATGGGAGATAGAACACACATATTTTAACAGATATTTTAATACAGTTGTTAAAATTCCCTTACATATGCATATGGATTTCTTTATTTTGTACTTCAAATCTTTTTATTGTTAAACACAATGGTTCTCATTTAATAAAGTACATTTTAGTAAATCAGCTAATTTATTACAATCATTATTCTTGTTCAAGGTTAAAATGTAAGCACAAAATGAAAGCCAATTACTATCTATCTATCTATCTAGGACATCATCGACAAATAGAATGAGGAGTGACCAGTAATGGGAGCTCATAGTCACCGAAGCTCACAGTCTACACCGTATAGAGCAACTGAAAATGGAAAAATTACTTAGATAAGGAGGTTATCTGAAAATAAATAGGGTTAATGTTTAGGATTTTTTTTCTTCCTGTTACTACTGTTGGGTTATAATTATATTTTTATTCATGTTTATTTTACATAGTTCCTACAGACATCCAAATTTTAACATTGATTTGTTAATGATGTGTTGTTAAAACCAATTTACTTAAATTATATTTTGTATGTTACTTTCAAAATTCTATTTTTGCTTGATTTTGTCTTTTTTGAGCATATGTGTGGTGTGTGTGCATGCGTGCATGCATGTATGTTCACATGTTTGAGTTCACATGTTTGAGTTCACACGTATGCAGGTGCACTTGCATGTTGTGGAGGCCTAATGTTGACACTTTTGTCTTCCTCAAACCCAATCCCTGTTATTTATTGAGGCAAGGTCTCTCACTGAAACCAGAGCTTACCAATTCTGAGAAGTCTAGATAGGTACCATGCTCTAGGAATCTACTGCCTCTGCCTCCCAAATGCTAAGATTATAGGTGGCCACCTCACCTGGCCCACTTTTGTGTGGTGTCTGTGTAGTTAATCTTTAGTGTTAATGCTTGTACAGCAAGCACTTGATTCACTAAGATATCAGCATAGGCCCTAAAAATATTTTATCGTAAAGAAACTAGGCCTGTCTTTCAGAATCAAAGCATATATAATTCCATACCTGCTCTACATATGACCCTCTAAAGAGCAAGTATAAACTTTTGTGAGTGACTTATACATAAGCACAAGCTGGCCATTCAGCTATGGCAATAGAAAAGGAAACAACATTTAACATTTCAGAGACTACTGTAGTTGGAAGTTTTCCTGTGTCCCTCCTGGCTGATGGTTGGGACAAATCTCTCCCACTCACATCCCCCAAGGAAATACACAGAGGCTTGTATTAATTATAACTGCTTGGCCATTAGCTCAGGCTTATTATTACCCATAATTCTTATCTATGTTTAGTCATGTGGCTTGGTAACTTTTTTCAGATCTGCCTTGTCATCTTGCTTCCTGACTCAGCCTTCCTCTTCCCAGAATTCTCGTGGTCTACTTATTCTGCCTATACTTCCTGCCTGGCTACTGGCCAATCAGCATTTTATTTATCAACCAATCAGTGCAACGCATATTCACAGCATACAGAACGACATCCCACAGGACTTCTTTTTTTCTGTCTAATCAAAAAGGAAGATTTTAACTTTAACATAGTAAACTTACATATAACAAAACAGTTATATTGTGTAGTCTATTTGTATTTGGCAATTTTTTTTTTTTTTTTTTTTTTTTTTTTTTTTTTTTGGTTTTTCAAGACAGGGTTGCTCTGTGTAGCTTTGTGCCTTTCCTGGAACTCACTTGGTAGTCCAGGCTGGCCTTGAACTCACAGAGATCCACCTGGTTTTGCCTTCTGAGTGCTGAGATTAAAGGCATGCACCACTACCACCCAGCGTATTTGGCAAATTTAAAGAAAATATTCTATTTATCCTATATTTGTGAGTCTAAGGTTTTATATATAACTTATCTTTTATCATGACTAAAGAAAACTATAATTATAACTATCCAGTCTTCAACTACATCAAAGACCCCAGGAGGATATAATATTACCCAAGTAAACAAGAAGTGCATTGTAAGCAACTTCCAAAATCTAGAATGACAGAGATAGCTGCCTGCCTGGTCAGTCATCCAAAGTTCCTCTGTACCACTGGGACATCCATCTTCATATAGGCCTAGAGTTTCTCAGTCACTTCTCTCTGTGTCCTGTAGAATATCTGATGGCACACCACCTTAGATTAAACAAAAAGGTGAGTTGAAGCACAGGTCTAGGTTTGTGGAATTGAGAGATGCAATACCATTCTAAGAATTTCTCCTGTCAAAAAACAAGAAGAGTATAGAAGAATAGCTTTAGAAAATGTATGAAGGAGCCTGAGAATTACTAGTTGCACACACTAGTAACCATGTCTTCCAAAGTCTGTCAGTTTAAAGAGGAATTGAGGAGCTGGGCGGCAGTGGCACATGCCTTTAATACCAGCATTCAGGATGCAGAGCCAGGCAGGTCTTTGTGAGTTAGAGGTCAGCCTGGTCTACTGAGTGAGGTCCAGGACTGGCACCAAAACTACTACACAGAGAAACTCTGTCTCAAAACAAAAACAAACAAACAAAAAACTGGAAGGGAGTGACTCCATGTTTAAACTCAGGACCAGCAGTGAAAGACTTCAAAGAATGTGGAAAACTAAGGAAACACTACGAAACCACAGGAATCAAGAAACTATCTAGTAACAAAAGCCAAAGAAATGATCATCTACAGATGTCTTAATAAAGAATCAAAAACAAAATTATAAAATCAGCCAAAAAATAGAACTTTTAAAATCAAAGAATATATAAATATTAATAAGATACTAAATAGGCCTGAGAATGTGATTGAGCAACTGATGACTTGTATGGCAGGAAGAGCAAGGTTCTTTGTTTAATTCCCAACTATTCCACAGAAAACACATCTGTGAACCGCAAAAGTAACTTTTGATATTATTTAGTTAGAAGAAGAGAAGTAATAAAAGTTAATATAAAGGAACAAAACACATAAAAAATAAATGAATAAGTAGACACAAGATTAAGATAAGAAGTGCTGCGAAGATAAAAAGAGAACCTCTACACAGAGTTAATGGAAATGTGATTGTTGTGGTCATTCAAAATTCTCTAGAATATTAAGAATTTTCATTACCTACCAATGCAAGTTATGCATACATACCCAAGGATAATATCATCATGAAGAGATATTTTTACTAGCCAAGTTGTTACATTATTAGTCACAGTACCTGAAATACAAGAACAATCGTTGTCTAAAGGTGAGTCAAATTTATAGAAGAGTGGAATATCACTTATTTAAAAAGAAAGGAATCCTTATGTTTTTGACAGTTTGGCCAAACCGGGTTGGCCATAATGTTAGTTAATCTTAGCTCAGAGAAAGAAATCCTACTTAAGACACCTTACTTCTGTGATTTGGATTAATTGAAATCATAGAAACAGAATAAAATCATTGGTACCAAGGAAAGTCTATAAACTTTGTTATCATAGTTAATTCTGAATTCATCACATAAAACATGATGGATAATATAACCAATAAAATTGTACTATGCATTAAAAAGTTGTTGATGATATAGTGGCATAATTAAGGAATCTATCATATTTCATACACATACAAAAGAAACAATATAGATAACTATAAGATCATTAAGTATACTAATTATCTTAATTGTGCTATACTTAATCTTATAAATGAATCCAACTCATCAGAGCAAACGCCATAAATATGCATACATTTATTTGTCAACCATAGTTATTTCTCAAGGAATCATATAATGTTGTGTAATGTATAGAAAACTCTTACAGTACTTCTGATTTTTCTTTCTTTGATATTAGCTAAAAATACTAAAGAATTGGCAAGGTGAGGTAGTTGTGGCTTGTTCTGCTTCTCTGATCTTCCAGCATTCACCCCAATACCTGGATCCAGGTTTGTTTTTATTAATCAGACCTTTTTAAGATTCCTGCTATAATTCATATTAGTTCCAGATACTCCACTAATGTTGCTTGTCTTTTTCTTTTGTTTAGAGATAGTGTCTTGCTACATTTTGGTCATTTTCTCTATTCCTAACCTCAAACCACTATTGTGTTTAAATTTTCTCAGTGGGTGGACACACTATTGTACTTTGATTCCATATATTTTCTTATATATTAGACAACCACTTTTATAAAGATGATCTATCAACATTTGAAAGAGATCAAGGATGGATATATGGGATGGTTTGGAAGGAGGAAAGGAAAGTGGGAAATGATATAATTATATTATAATCTCAAAGAATTAGGAGGAAGGATTTTTATAATGTTCTCTGTTACACAACTATTTTAATCTTTCATAATTCCTTCAATATGAAAGTCATTTTATATAGTCAAATACAAATTACATTATAGTTAAAAATCTCATCACCAAAGTGATATTAGGAGATAAAGCCATTGGAACTGACTAGACACTATGAGCAGGGCCCAAAAGAAGACCTTGTACGGAGATTCCTTAACTCATTTCATCAAGTTAGGAAAAAGAGAAAGAGTACCATCTATAAATTAGGAAGGAAGATGCCCACTGGACACAGAATCTGCTTCTGTTTTGATCTTGGATCTCAGAGCCTCCAAAATGTTGGAAAGTTATTGTGCCTCACTAGCTTAAATGTGGCAATATAAAACTGCTTATGCACAATATCCTGAACTCTCATGTGTGTGGGTATGCCTTCTTGATGCCCCTGCAGGACACCAAAGTATGCTCATGGTAGAATTCAGTCCTGACTTCATGGCACTAAAGATCCCCAGAGTGGAATGTATGGTGCTTCTCAAGACATGAATCACCTTGAGGGCTATGAGCAAGATAAGATATTTTGAGGAAGGTATACCATGTGTTGCTCAGGCTGGAGGACACCCTATAGTAGCCTGAGTCTGGTCATCTTTCCCCCATCAACTTTGGGCTCCCTAACATGCTTCTGAATGATGATGCTCTAAATATGAATTTGCTAGACACATCTTCATGTTTTTTTTCACCGAGTGCTTTATTCATATATAGTCTGTTTACTAGTCATACCGTGTATGACTCCTAACCTCCATTAATTACACAACAAACATGGTGGTTTTGGGTTCCATAAAAAAAATTGTTCATAAGCCACAGAACTGATGATATTATAAAAACACCATAAACACAAGAAAGTAAGTGTATTTGGGGGAAATTATTTTTATTGCATTTCATTACAGTTGTTGTTATAAATATTACCCATGGAGCTCTTAATATATTTCTCTCAAAAATATGATATTAAAAATTGCGAGAAAAATAAGTAAATGTCTGTTTTCAGTTGATCACCCAATAATATCCCATCCACTGTCATAAGAATTTACAGTACAATACCCACCCAGCATGTTAGAAAGATTCTTCCTACTAGTGCCATAAACATATTTTGTAACATACAAATGGAGTAGAGACTGAAAATGTGTGTGTGTGTGTGTGTGTGTGTGTGTGTGTGTGTGTGTGTGTATGTGTGTGTGTTACAGAGGATTAAAATTGCATATTTGTTTAGGGAAAACATAAGAAGCCCATTCTGAGTCATTATGTAAATTATTATGGCTCTTCATATTTCACACTTATTAAAACAAAACAGTTGAAGACAATGACATAATTTTAAAATTCATTAACTGCCCTGAGGCAGCAGTGAGAAATAAGACTATTCTGCTGTGTAGTGTGAAGTGGGAATGAGGGTCACATGAATCTTTTCCCAACTCACTGAGTACCTATTGAGGACCTGCTGGTTATAACTCAGACCTATACAGGGAGAAGGGAGCAGTGCTCCATTACACTGTCAATCATTCTAAATGTTGTCAATGATTTTGACCCTTATCTTTGAGCTTCCTACAGTTTCAAGTTTTTGTTATATTCCATGAAGAAAAAAAAATTAACAATGTATAGGTGCATGTCTATGACTCTGTATGAGTCCATTTCTGCACAAAGCTGTATAAGTGATATGTATGTTCCCAACACAGACCCCTATAATTTTTAAACCTGCTTGTAGCTGAATGAGTCACTAAGATATGAAGTTACAGAGGACATGTGACTCAAAGCGATTAGAGTTCACTGCTAAGCAGGGTCAGAAGAAATCCATGAAGTGGGATGTATCTGTTAAATAGGTATTCTTATTTAGATGCCTTGGTCCTCAATAGCTGTCATCCATTATGTCTAATCATAAGAAAGAAATGCAGACAGTAAATCCAAGAAAATCTATATGTTCTCCACATGCCTGGTGGACCCTGGATTTGTTTTATCCAAGAGTATACATAAAGTGTGATAGGTAGATCTGTTTTGTTATCTCTCTCTTAGGCTTCAGCCTGATCTATGCCTCTTCACTTTAATTTGCCTCTCTAGACTGAAAAGGTAAGTGTCCCCTTACATGGTTGTAGTTATAGTAATTACATGTATATTAAAGCATGAACCAGAAAAAAAATCCTGTAGGCTTTTGTGTTCTTTAGAAGAAAAGAAAAAAATAGATATAATGAAAGTACAATATTTCATGAACATCAATGTTAGAACATTGAACAGGCTAATGGGAACTTCAACTTAAGGGAATTCCATTCTAAACATTCAAAGGAAGAGACAAGATATTTGCAGTGCCTCAGAACCAAAGTTTGAAATTACTCATTCCAAGATGATATGTTATCCTCAAAACACTAGGCTTTTATTTAGGGAGACGATTCCCTTTTCAAAAGTATGATGCTCTTCATCTTCTTTCACTTCCCTCAGAAGGCAAAATAATTCAATGCTTATGTCTCTGATCACATCATTTCTTCAGATTGTAATGGAAATGCTTTGATTTTCTGAATAAGTTTCATTATATAGCAGATCAAAGGAGACAATGTGTTTCACTGAAGAACTCTAACATACCAATTAACATTTTATCTGCATTAATATATATATATATATATATATATATATATATATATATATATATATACACACGTATATATATAGTAATTCCCATCAGTGCCTACAGTGTGCTTTGAATGTTATACGATTAAGTGGGTGTATTTCTATTGAAGGATGAATAAGCCAAAGAAATGTAAAAATGCCAAGAACACAGTGTTAAAGTTCTGTCATTGTTATAAAATTGCATTATATTATTAGTATAACTAATTTTAATAACTATTATTAAACGGCTATTTTATTCTATGACTTCTTCATCTAGAAACTATTACAGACTAAGGTAAAAATGTTATGTGAGGTTACAGAGTTGCATAGAGAACTGTTCTATTTTTTTTTAGGAATGAGACTGGAACTGTAAGTTTAAATGTGAAAGTCTAGCACAAAAAGACACGGCTGGAGAATTGTTTAACTGGCATGTGAGGTACCTTTAGTCCACTGAGCTGTTTCAGCTTTGCGATAGATGCTTCCTAAAGTTCCTCAGCAGATTTCTCTCTTTGAAGTCAAATTGTTAGTTTGCAGGAAATAGACACACAACCACACAGGTAAATTTCATTCCCAATTTCCAGAGTCACGTTGAATCTACTGCTATGTTTGAATGAATCTGTTGGAGGACTCTCTTTCTTATTGGTTATGATCTATCTCAATGTACAAGTCATGATAGTTCCTTCTATTATTTCTCTTGCCTATGGGACCTAATACCCTTAGATGTGTGTGGCTCAGAACTTGTGGGAGCAGCCAACCAATGACTGTTCTAAGTTGAGACCCATGCCTCACAATGTCTGGAGGGCCAGGAACCAGAAGCTGGATTGCCCAGAGACCTATGGTAGCACCAAATGCAATTGGGGCAAAATCAATGAAATGATTCCTAATGATATTCTCTTATACCTATAGATTGTTTTCTGTTCTAAGTGACATCAGAGAGGCATCCTCTGGCAGCTGATGGAAGCAGATGCCAAGACTCACAGTTAAACATTAGGCAGAGTTCTGGGAACCCTGTGGAAGAGAGAGAGGAAGGATGGTAGGAACCAGAGGGGTCGAGGACACAAAGAAAACATGGCCAACAGAATTAATTAAGCACGGCTAATAGGGGATCACAGAACATGAAGCAGCAATCTATACTAGGTTCTTTGCATATATGTTATTGATGTGTAGCTTGTTGTTCATGTGGGACTCCTGACAGTTGGAGTAGGGGTATCTCTCACTCTTTTTCCTGCTCTTGGGACTTTTTTCCTCCTACTGTGTTGTCTTGTCCAGCCTTGATATGAAGGCTTATGCCTAGTCTTATTGCATATTGCTATGTCATATTCAGTTGATATCTCTGAGAGGCCTGCTCTTTTCTGAAAGGAAACAGAATGAATTGATCTGGGGGAGAAGAGAGGTGGGAAGAAACTAGGAAGAGTGAATGGGCTGGGGGAAACTGTGGTTAGGATGTATTGTATGAGAAAGAATAAATAAAAAGAAAGAAAAGAGAAATATTCAAAATTTTCTGCCATGTGATTTTCTTGCTTGCCAAATGTTCCTGCCAGAAGGGCTATCTGACACATGAGTAACATCATGACATAAAAGCTAAATAATTTTCTTGAAATAAAAATGACACCCCTATATGTCAGTTTAAATTTTCACTGGATTCATACGAATTTTCCTTTCTATACAGTTATTTATTTATTAATTCATTGTAATAATATGTATCTCAACATGACTTTAGTAAGATCCACTCTTGTACTTTAATAAATTATCTAAGTTCTTTGGTGGTTTTCTCCATGTTCACTTCCTGTAATAGAGCATGGGTTAAATATGTATTGTTCAAAATTAATTACTCTAATGCTTCCTGGCAAACACTAATAAACACATACAGCTTTCTATTAGCTAGAAATTCTAGAGAATTGCTGATGATTCTTGCTCAGGGTCTTTCAAAATATTGTGCCTGTATGGCTACAGGCAGGAGACTTAACTTCCTTCTTATGAGACCTCTCCTTTGAGTGGCTGAGCCCCATGAATGATGCCTCATCTGACCTCTGTGACTGAAGTAGTCTAATGGGGAGAGCAAGGAACAGTTATTAATTTTTTAGTGATCCAGTCTCAGAAATAACACCTAACCACCTCTTTGTAGTATAGTCACTGACGCAAACTATTAAGTCCAGTTTGTCCATGGCAAAGGAAACCGCTTCTATCTGTAAAGAGAAAGAAAGACTAATCTAATTTATGGACACAATTTTAAATAATTACATGGTAAAAGAGCTGGATTCTGCAATGTTCTAGAAACCCAAATGTTCTAGAAACCATTCCTGTTATAGTATTCATAGCTGGACACGTACACTGTGTGGCAGGAAATTTAAATGCTCAAGTTTTTGGAAAAGAGTGTATTTCATTAACTAAATGCCCAACATTTTGCAGAGGTAAAAGTTGGATTTGGTACAGTTTCCAGTGCTCATTGCAGCAATGATAAGTTAGGGTTCAGAGGTCACCTAATTAAATATCAATGACAGAAGTTTCAATATTTGAAGCATCATTATTGTCTGATAGATGTCAGGCTAGTAAACTAATCATTGTTCAAGGCATTTGCTATATTTCCTTAATGAATTCTGGAACAATTACTCTGTGAGGCACAAAATACTATCCCCACTGTATAAAAATAAATTTAAACAACAGATTGGAATAGAAAATCACAGTCAGCACCACAGTAGAAGGTTTGCTTAGAAATGATTTTCTCACACCAGTCAGAAGAACAGGTGAGAAACCACCAGCCTGACAGCTGAGCTGCCCTAGATTTGGTTTCCATAGACCCATACTGCCACTACCACCACCACCACCACCACCACCACCACCACCACCACCACCACCACCACCTCTTTTGCTAACTTATGAGACTCTCTTCTTCCTCCTACTGGTTGCCTCCTCCAGCCGAGATGTGATGGTATGTGCCTGGCCTTATTGTAGCTTGTTATGCCATGTTTGATTGATGTCCCTAGGAGGTCAGATCTTTTCTAAGGTGAGGTGGAGGGGGCATGAATCTGGGGAAAGGGGAGGTAGGAAAAGAGGTGGAGTGGAGGAAGAAGAAGGAGGGGAAACTGTAATTGGATTGTAATACATGAGAGAACAATACAAAATGATTATCTCTCATTTCTGGTTAAAAGAAAAAAATACACATTACTCACCCTGTTATTGCCACTTATTATTCACAAAGTATCATTTGAATGAAACAAAGTAGAAAACACAAATTTTACAATTGAGAAATTTAATGTCTGCTTATTTAACTTGAGTGAATTTTGATTAGTAGAAACTTATAAATATTTAACTTAAAACTTTAAGATAGGATAATTAACCCACAAAATAAGGCATTCAAATTTGTAATTTACTGTCTTATTTTAAAATTTATCAAAGGTGAAATATTCTTGTCCTAGTGGCATTGCAAACAAGTGACAATCCAGGCTGCTCTTGGATAATTTGCCTAATTTACTAAAAAACCAAGATTCTTGTGGTATTTTTGTTACACAGCCCAAAGAAAAAGATAGAGAGCCAAATTCATCCACATATCTCAATATCCTTATTTGGGCACCACAAGGATCAAGTATTGAGCATTTCAGATGAATAGCTGTGAAAGGAATATGTAAAATTAAAACACATTCTTGAAACTTAGGTGGCTAATAATCCATAGCCACTAGTGCTACTTTTTATCTGAAAACACATGACAAGTTTATCTGAAATTTTTAATATGTTGAATATTGAAGTTGCTGAGTTTTGTTTAAGACATAACTATGAATTTTGGAAATATAAGCTGTAGAAACATATATGCCTATTTGAAGATGGATTAGCTGATTATCATTGCTGTGACTACCATATCTCAAAAAGAAATTTAAGCACTTAACTTACCTTAGTTTCCACATGTCAGGGTATAACTGGAAAAATTAGGTAGGTTATGAAGCAGAAAAAGGGAATCCTGGATCTCTGTACTCTTCTCCCTCCCCTTTCACTCATTAGACCTCCCAGCATCTGAAATAGTGTCACTCACTACTTTTCCCAGAGTCAATTCTCTGTGAAAAACCCCTCAGAGATATGTCCAGAGATGATTCCAAATTAAGTGACATCGAAAGTGGAAGTTGACCATAAATAAGGGCTCTTGGATATAATGCATGCGTAAAACAGATATGTCTATGATAGCTAGTCTTACTTTTAGACTTCAACTAATTTGTATTGAACTTCAGCAAGTTATGGAACTATTGGATATTTAATCTTGCAATAATTTATTACTTGTCAACATGTTAGGCCTGAAAAAAAATCGACTCCCAATGTTCTCCTTTAATATGTAAGAAGTGGGCTGTGCACTTGGGAGTATGAATCATAAGGCAATAAATGTCGTAGAAGATTTTAACAAATATAAATTGCTACATAAATATCAAATACATTACACAACATTTTTAGGCTCTGCAACATCAAATCATTTCACAAAGAACTAAATGTCAAACTAAATAATGCATGGTTACACTCATTTCTTCTATGGACCATTATCTCAACTTTAGCAACACAGCCTTAAAATTTTTATAACCAGTGCATATTTACTTGTGACATTTACTCCATCTGGCCTGATTTCTTCTGTTTCAGGAACCGACATTCATTTCACTTGGAAAAATTTAAAACTTGAGACTTCTATACAAACTTTGACTTGTGCTTAGAGAAATTGTTAAGCAATACTGAGGGAGGAGGAGAATAATCTTGCAGTCTAGAACCAGTCTTAAGAAATATTGTTCCCTCTTTGGTACCCTGATACTTGTGTTTGAGTGGAATTTAATGTGACTTAAGTTCAAAGCAACCTTAGATATGATAAGTTTATAAATTATCCCGATGTGTTCTGCAGAGTGAATGTTACAAGAAATGTGGAAAGAATACTGCTGTGATGGGGAAGGGATTTTAGGCTGATGCAAATACAATGACTATGTCAGCATGCAGAGAATTCTTATGGGTATACATTGAAGGTACATTACCTTGGCATCTGAACTGAATATAAGTTGAAGTTTATAATGCTGAAAACAGGCCTAATGTCTCTTAATAATGTTTCTATCTCTATATTTCCCCAAAACTTATTGCTTTCACTTAAAATGTCTGCTTTTTAAAACTTCCCTTGCACAAGAGTTCCCAAGGGGACAGTTCAAGACAACTTACTGGACTTACACCAGTTATACCCAAAGCCCATGGGGACTATGCAGATATGAAACAGGAACTCTCACTCATGCAGTGACCTGCTGAAAATGGAACCTATTTTTTAAAATCTGTCAATTAAATGGGAACACTGCCTGGCTGTGCCCCAATAAAAGTACCACTTCATGGATGGGGGACCCCTATTTCCATAGGCTCACTTATCTCTCTGACCTCTCTCTGTACAAACAACAGGCACAGTATTACCTTAATTGATAGAATAATGGGATATCTATTTCTATTTTACCTAAACAATGAAGGACTTTTCTCAATTTTGAAGATTCTCAGTTCACTCACAGTGATACAATTATCATCTTTATTACTTTATTTGTGTACATATTTTGAATATCTTTTATGTAACTTACTTCATTTTAAAAACAAACTGACGAGGGTAGGCATATACTTTCCATCAGAGATGAATACTCTGTCTCTCAGAGCAACAGAGTGAGATCACACAGGACTGGGTGAAAATGTTTTATAGATTCTGGATAGTTTGATTCTAAATGGGGCAGATCCATAACTTCATGTCCTGACTGTATTTGTACCATACTCTTTGGGACAAGTTGATTTTCTGAATTATGTTCATAGTTACTAATTTCAGATGACTCTTTCTGTTGAGTCACTTAGAGTTATATTAGGTATAGGGAAAAAAAAACTGATCGGCATGGTGTGGTTATTGTTCTTTCAGTTTTCAAACTTATGTCTGTTTGGTTAGAGCAAGCAATGAATTCCTCCTTTTACCATAGCAATGGAGTACAGTGTTTCAAAACTATCTCCCTAAAGCACAGAGACAAGACCAAGTCTTTGATGATGTTGGAGATAAAAGATCTGAGGCAACAGAGCCATCAGAATGAGAAGAGTCTTTTTGAACGTGGTGTGTAATCACAGACATGATTGTTGTCAGTAGAGAATAGGAATTAATTTAAATAGGTAGGTAACATTCGTATTGTGAAGAGACATTCTGCAAATTTTTGACATATTATAAAGGTCATTCAAGAACCATATGTGATTATTACTAATACTATAGCATAATTTTTTATCAGTAAGGAAGACTACAGTGGTCAGCATTCTCACCAAGCTACAACAGCAATCTGCTTGCAAGATACAGCCACTGGTACAATAGTGGCACTAACATAATGGGTGTAACCAACCACACTTTTATTGGATTTAAGGCTTGCTCCATGAGGTAAAATCCATGCCAGACACTCTTAATGAGGTCAAGAACCTGAGCCTGGATTTGTCAGGAGCCCTATGAGAAAAGCCTATTTTTATTTTGCTGAATGAGCATAGCAAAAACAAACAAACAAAAAAAAGCAACTCCTATACCCATATATCAATGCATCACTCAACCCCTATCAGAGAAGCTTCTCCCTACAGGAAATGGTAATTAACATAGAGACCAACAACTGGAAAGAGACTGCAGAGAGAATGAGAGACCTTGGACCACTCATATCTTATGGAGTGCCTTTATAACACTCCTTCCTTCCCAGGCTCATGGATCTGTATAGAAATAAGGGGAAAAGAATTTAAGAGCCAGAGGTGGCTCATGATTTTAAGGGAACTGCATTTTTCATTCATAATAGATCTGATGTACATATAAACTAACAGAGAATGACAGCATGCATAAGACATGCATAAGTTCATGTGAAACACATCTCAGCCTTATGAAGGGGAAGTGGGCACAAAATCCCACCCCTACCTAGGAACCTATTTGAATTCCTAGCTGCCTGAAGACAGAAAATTGGTTATCTTTAATGGAGTCACATTGAGTATATTGACCATACTCCAGGGCAGGCCTCAAGGTCAGAAATATTTGGACCACACAAATCAGATTCTATTTGCGTGTGTGTGTGTGTGTGTGTGTGTGTGTGTGTGTGTGTGTATGTATGCTTTTGTAGTCAGTAGATGTTTTTTGTTTTGTTTTTGAGGAGAAGAAAAAATGTGAAGTTGGATGGGTAGCAAAGGGAAGGACCTGGGAGGAGTTTGATGAGACGAAAGAATATGATAAAACTATTGTGTATGAAATTCTCAATAAATAAATAACATCATCAAAATTGACATTTGAAATTTAAAAAGAAATCTATTGAAATAAGACAGACTTGAGCACAACATGAAACCAAGAATGCTTCAGTTCTATAGCAGCCACAAAAGGAATTCCATTGACAAGAAGTATGGAGAGGTCCACTCCTAGAATAGAAGTATAGAGTCAAAGAGATTGGCTTGAAGCCCACTGTAAAAATTTCTGTATTGCTGGGCGGTGGTGGCGCACGCCTTTAATCCCAGTACTCGGGAGGCAGAGCCAGGCGGATCTCCGTGAGTTCAAGGCCAGCCTGGGCTACCAAGTGAGTTCCAGGAGAGGCGCAAAGCTACACAGAGAAACCCTGTCTCGAAAAACCAAAAAAAAAAAAAAAAAAAAAATTTCTGTATTGAGCTATTTAATTAATATGACTAAGTAATAGTAAAATCTATATACAAATGTGAAGAATAGAATGAGACTAAATGGTAAAAATAAATAAAAAAAACTGTTATAAAGTTAAATTTCTGAGTTGTAAATAAATTTAATATAATACTTTTGATTGTTAATAATATTGAGGTATAAGTTTTTTATGAACAATACCTTCAATTTGTTAATGTTGTATGCATAGCCAATGCTTGGATTTGGATGTCACTTGTAAAATATATAATTGAATTATGCTTCCTATGAAAAGATAATTTACTATTAAGCTTTGACTTTGGCTGTTCTTTTAAATATAACTTTGATTACTCTATCTTGTGACTAAGAAATTCATATGACCTAGTAAAACTGATGTGTTTCAATGCTAATCAAATGACACATCTGTTAATTGAAAGATGGGTGATTTGAGTACAATCATAGGCTATGCCTAAGCCTCCCAACAGCAAGTTGGGAGGCTGATTTATTCAACTTTAGAGTGGCTCAATCAACTTTCAATAATGAAATCAAATAACCATGTTGGTTCTCAGACCTAGCTATCTAAACAATAGTCCTAGTCTCAAATAATGTTATAAAACATTAAATATATATTGTCTTCAATTTCATAGTGCAAATATGGCATTAGTTTTCATGGTAATAAGATGGAGGACAATTATAATTGTCAAAATAACTCTCTTCTCACCAAAGCAACTTAACATTTACTTAAAATAGGGAGCTATGCAGGGTAGAGTCCCAGCACTGATGGGGGAAAATGTCCACAAGATCCCATCCATATCTAATAAGCTATCTCCAGTTGACAGATACTTGCAAATATATATATATATATATATATATATATATATATATATATATATATATATATGTACACACACACATATACTAGTTTTGTCCAATGGAGTTTCAGAAGGTATAAAATTGATACTCAATGGCTGGTCCTACGCAAAACAGTAGATGGAGAATACAAACGAAACTCAATAGTAGTTTTGGAGACTTTTTATTCTTATTTCTTTGCTTGGGCTTTTTTACCTTATTGGTCTTAATTTACTGATGTTTTTTAATTTTGTGTTTTTATGGTATTCAGTGTGTGTGTGTGTGTGTGTGTGTGCGTGTGCATATGCATATGCATATATGTATTTCCTTGCTTTTATTTTGTTTTACTTTTAAAAATATTTTATTTGCCTGCTTCTTTTCTAAAGAGAAAAATAAGGTATGCATTGGATGGGTGGGTAGGTGGGGAGAATTGAGGAGGAGATGATAAAGGGAGAATTGTGATCAGAATATATTAAATGAAAAAAATTCTCAATAAAAATGTAATTTGGGTTTCTGATTCAGTTTATTATATATCTTTTAATTAAAATAGACTTTGTGTTTCTAAAGTTTCAATGTTTTTGGTTTTATTATGAAGAACATACCAGAAACATTTGAATATATGAAAGTCTACAGTAAAGAAGATTTTTTCATATTAAGAATGAGAAATTTTAACGTAAGATACCAGTTTTGCATCTGTGACCCAGTGAATTATTTTCTTAAACATGTTTGTGTGTACAAAGAATAAGAAGAACTCACATTTCCTGATTTCCAAATAATATTTCCTTTTTTAGTTCATGCGCTTTACACTCAAAGTTCTGTGATGGTTTCATTTTTTAAAAAATTCACTTTTATGTCCTTGATATTAAATGGCACCATTTTATGATGCTATATTGTCTGATGGTAGTCATGAAATTATGTCAAAAATCTTAATATTTCTGAACTGTAAAATTAATTACATTGGTCCATTAGAATTAAACAGAATTGAATGGTTATTTTGGGAAAAATGTGAAATGCGCCAAGAGCATTACTTTTCATCTCAGTAGAAATGTTAAACTTCATTGATATAGGTAACTTTCATTATCAATTTTTCACATTTTCTTAAAAGGAGAAAAAGGAAATATCACACAGATCGGCTGAGGTTTTTTTTTTTTTTAATTTCTCCACATTGCCCTTCAAAATAGATTTTTTACACCAGTATATTAGTTTTCCATTTCTGTGCTTGTAATCTGCTACAAATACCAGGATTATAAAGTGTTTCCATTTATCTTCTCTGAGTTTTGGGAATCAAGAGCACAAAATCAGTTTCAAGCAGCTGGACACATGAGTGCCTTCTGGACACTCTTGGAAAAACTCTCCTGTTTCCTGAACTGATGGAGTTTGCTCACATGTCTTAGATTGAGGCCATTTCCCTCTATCACTCCAGCTTCTGGCTCACGTTCTATTATGCTCGTTATGACACTACACACATTCACTCAGGACTCTATGGAGCTCATCTTGATAATCTAGAAATTTCACCAACTCAAGACCTTTTTTTAAAATCGTATTTGGAAAGTTCATTTTGCCTTATCAGCAGCATATTTACCATGTAGTGAGGAGTACAATGTGCACCTTTGTAGGGGAACCTTGCTTTCTTTAGGCTGCTATATACTTGATAATTATACTTTTGGCTATGGTTTATGAGAAAGTGTCTTCTACTCAGCCAAGGCAGATCTGAAATTTGCATTAGACTCCATAGTCCTGGTATTATAGCTATGTGCCACCATATATGAGTTATATTTAGACTTTTATTTGAACTGTGTTTTCCTAAGCTTCATAGAAATGCATTTTTAAACTTGGTTTACTTTTCTTCTGTAGTCTACTTGTCCCTTCCAATATGTATCTACAATGACTGAGCAATATCATGTATTGGAAGAGGATGTCTTAGAAAATGTCAATAGCAATCTTATCTACAAAAGTGTATTCCAACTAATTGTTATCTCTAATAATATGCTCCTAGAGTATGATAGAGGAACCTGTATCCAATAATTTTCTCTTTAGAAACTCTTTCTTGTTATCTCCACATTTTGCAAATTCATGCAAAATTATGCTGTATCAACCAGGTAAAAATTAAGTAGGCAAAAACTACTAATTAAACGTAATTAAATGTAAATATAAATGTAAATGTAATATTTAGGATAAGCATTGAAATATGTAAGCAAATATCTTTCATGTGTATGTATTAAGATTCATAATATTCTTGAAGAAATTATTATTATTATTATTATTTTCTGTCTTTTTGATGTATTATTTTAAATCCATGTCCATAACATGAGAAATAATGGTGTTTGAATCAATAGGATCATTACTGTTTAACTATAGAGATACCCTTGTATCAATGTGTATTGAATGTATATTGAATCAATGTATATATGTGTGTATATGCAGCTATTCATGAATTTGCAGTTGTGTGTGAAATTCTGCATGTCTTTATGCACATGTGTTTATAGAGACTAGGTGAGCATCTCTCTTGTCCTCCTAAGATTTATACCAGTGATTTTAGTTTGAAACAGAATTCCCACTTGGTTGCCTAACAAATACTGTGGATCCTCCTGCTTATGGCACCTCTGAGTTTAGATTATAAGAGGACACCATCATTCAGAGATTTTTGCTTGGATTTTTAAAATCTAATTTAGACACTAATGCTTGTGTGGCAAAAACTTTACATAAAGTGGTATTTTCAGCAGACTGACAGATATGTTATGTGAAGAACATTTGTTAATTACATTTACATATTATTAAAAAATCACAATAATGCACACACATGTGTATATATAGATAAATACATAGATGTGTATGTATGTATGTGTTGTATAGAAATTTGGTGTGTGTGTATGTGTGTTTAATGCTGCAATTTATAAAAAAAAGAAACAAGAAACAGTCTAAATATCCAACAAAAATGGATAACAATATGCCCTAAAAACCAGACTGAGTCTGTTATACTTATGTATTTATATGAAAGGTTGTATTTAAATGTTTAGGAGTGTGTGTGTGTGTGTGTGTGTGTGTGTGTGTTTGTGCAACAATTAATGAAAGAGAGGGTTGTGAGTTTTAAAGAAAGCATGAAGGGTATATGGGGGATTTTATGAAGGGAAGACAAGAAGAGAAGGATGTAACTATATTATAACACAAAATTAAAATAATTATTTCAAAAAGCACAAAAATGGATAATAAAAATGTGGACTTATTCACAATGGAATTTTACTCAGCTATTAAGAATGAAACTATGGAGCTTGTAGAGAAATTCATGGACTTGAAAAGTATTATATAAGGTAACCCAGTCTATAAAAGACAAAAAATGTGTATCCTCTCTCCCATGGGGATTCTAAATTTTAATATCTGTATCAATACAGATAAGTGATTGTAAGAATGAATCTAGACTATGGAACTCCATAGACCACAAGAGGTGAACAAAAAAGTGTTGAGACAAATGGGGAGGTCAGGTGTGACATGATGAAGACTGACACTAGGAGGCTGCTCTGTAAACGTGATCCTTGCAACAACTTGTAGAGATTTAAGGATCTCCACTTTTATTATTATTATTTAATAAAACTTATTTATTTATTTTATATCCTAACTTGAGTTAACCCTTTCTCCTCTCCTCCCAGTGGCCCCCCCCCCCCCAATCCTCTCCATCCACTTTGCCTCTGTTTCTATTCAGAAAGTGTCAGGCCTCCCATGGGTATTAACAAAGCATGGCATATCAAGTTTTAGTAGGACTAAGTACCTCGCCTTGTATTAAGGCTGGGCAAGGCCACCCAGTATGAGGAATTAGTTCATTAGGGAAAGCCCCTGCTCCCACTGTTAGGAGCTCCAAATGTAGACCAAGCTACACAACTGTCACATATATGTAGAGAGCCTACATCAGTCCCATGTAGGCTCACTGGCTGTCAGTTCAGACTTTGTGAGCTTCTGTGAGCCCAGGTTAGTTGATTCTGTGGGTTTTCTTGTGATGACCTTGACCCCTCTTGCTCCTACAGTCATTCCTCCCTCTTCAGCAGGATTCCCTGAGCTCTGACTAATGTTTGGCTGTGGATCTCTGTATCTGTTTCCATCAGTTACTGGATGGAAGTTCTCTGATGACAATTGGTCTAGGCACCAATCTATGAGTTAAGTAGAATATTGTTAGGCATCATTATGTTTACATTTTTTCTTCCAATAGTGTTTGGTTCTATCCTAGGTCTCTGGGCTATCCAGCCTCTGGGTCCTGGCAACTCCAGGCAGTGTCACGGGGTTAGGCTCACTCTCACGGCATGGGCCTCAGGCTAGATCAGTCATAGGTTGGCCACTCCCATAATCTCTATACCACCCTTACCCCAGTACATCCCATAAGAAGGACAGACTTCAGGTAGAAGGTTGTGTGGCTGAGATGGTGTACAGCCCTTCCACAGAAAATGTTGTCTGGTCTTAGGGGATAGCCAGTTTAGGCTACATATCCACTATTGCTAGTAGTTTTAGATGGGATGATCCTTGTAAGTTCCTTCGAGTTTCCCTTGTACCAAGGTTCTCTCTGATCCTGGGATGTCTCTCCTTTCCAGTCATCTCTTTCAGTACTCCTCTGTTCCATCTATCCTCACAACCAGATCCCTCATGTTCCCATCCCTATCTGCTGCCAGTCCACCCATGAGATCTCTTCTATTTCATCTTCCCAGGAAGATCCATGTGTCCCCCCACTTGGGCTCTTCTTGTTACCTAACCTGTGGATTGTTACATGGTTACCCTTTACTTTACCACTGATATCCACTTATAAGTGAGAATATACCATGTTTGTCTTTGGGTTTGGGTTACTTCACTCGAGATTATTATTATTATTATTATTTTTGTTTTTTGAGACAGGGTTTCTCTGTGTAGCTTTGCGCCTTCCCTGGAACTCACTTGGTAGCCCAGGCTGGCCTCGAACTCACAGAGATCCACCTGGCTCTGTCTCCCGAGTGCTGGGATTAAAGGCGTGTGCCATCACCGCCCGGTGAGATTAATTTTTTCTAGTGGTATCCAGTTGCCTTCAAGTTCACTAATGTCATTGTTTTGAACAACTGAATAAAACTCTATTGTGTAAGTCTACCACATTTTCTCTATCCATTCTCTGGTTAAGGGGCATCTACAGTTTCCAGGTTCTGGATATTATATATAAAGCTGTTATGAATATAATTGAGTAAGTGTCTTTGTGGTATGATTGAGCATCCTTTGGATATATACCCAAGAGTTGTATAGCTGGGTCTTGAGGTAAATTGGTGCCAGATTTTCTGAGAAACTGCCATAATGATTTCCAAAGTGTCTGTACAAGTTTGCACTCCTACCAGCAGTGAGGGAGTGTTCTTCTTTCTTCACATAATCTCCAGTATAAGCTGTCATTTGTGTGTTTGATCTTAGCCATTCTGATAGGTCTTAAGTTGGAATCTCAGAGTTGTTTTGATTTGCATTTCTCTGATGGCCAAAGATGTTGAACATTTCTTGAAGTGTTTCTCAGCTATTTGAGATTCTTCTGTTGATTCTCTATTTAGATCTGTACCTTATTTTTAATATGATTATTTTTTTGATGTCTAGTTTCTTCAGTACTTAGTATATTTTAGATATTTGCCCTCTGTCAGATGTGGGTTGGTGAAGATCTTTTCCAATTCTGAGTCACCATTTTGTCTTATCCTTCGCCTTACAGAATCTTTTAAGAAATTGGAGAAGTTACCAGAAGATGCAATGATCTCCTATGCTCATATATTGATAGGATTAACATAGTAAAAATGACAATTTCACCAAAAGCAACCTACAGATTCAGTGCAATTGCTCACAAAAGTCCAACTCAATTCTTTACAGACCTTAAAAGAGCAACACTCAAATTCATATGGAAAAACAAAAATTCCAGAATAGCTAAAACAATCCTCTACAATAAGAGAACTGCCAGAGGTATTGCCATCCTGATTTCAAGCTCTACTATAGAGCTAAAGCAATATAAACAGGGTGGTATTGGCCTAAAAACAAACAGGTGGGTCAACAGAATTGAATTGAAGATGCAGATGTAAATTCATAATCTATGGACACAGATTTTTGACAAAGAAGCTAAAATCATAAAATTACAAAACAAAAGCATCTCCAGCAAATGGTGATAGCGTAACTGGATGTCAACATGTACATAATGCAAATAGATCTGTATCTATTACCCTGAACAAAACTCAAGTCGAAGTGGGTCAAAGACTTAAACATAAATCCAGATCCACTGATAGAAGAGGAAGTGGGGAATAGCCTTGAGTGTATTGTGACAGCAGGTGACTGTCTGAACAGAACACCAGTAGCACAGGCACTAATACTGATAATTAATAAATGGGACTTCACAAAATTGAAAATATCACCAATTTTTTATGTGGAATTTACCACTTTATTTAGGATAGACATGCAGAATGGCAAGAAGCCTGCTGCTGTAAAACCACACCCAAATTAGAAGGTAGGAGAGTAGACTTTCCTCATACCTCACAAGAGTTATTCAGTTTGAATTATTTTTAAGAATCGAAAAATCAAATTAAGAGTAGAATTCAGAGTTATAAAAACCTGCTGCCTTTGGTAACATCCTTTGAGCCAAAACATGTAACACCAAAATAAGTAAAGTTAGCATTGAAGGCATGTTCGGGATACTATTCCCTAAAGAGACACCACACTGATGTCCAACATCTAAACAGCATTTGGCAAGTCATCCAATAGACTGATAGACTAGCTTATGTGATTTCTTCCTGTATGTATTGCCACAGCTACATAATACAAGGTAATAACCCATGCCAGTCCGTAAAAACCACTGAAGGCTTCTTTGTGATCCAATTTAGCTGCATCTTTCTCTACTATCTTGCTGCATTTAGACTAGAGCTGTGTGAATGGATAATTATGGCAATTCTTTACACATCTGGAAAGAAAGCTTCACTCAAAGTACATTTAGCAACAAAGAAGGGATTTTTTTTTTAAACTGGTGAGTTTGCCATTTACATGTAAAATGGTATGACAATCTAAGGTTTTGAAGCGTTTTTTGCTTCCTAAAATATTTTCACTCCACAATTCAAAGGACTAATGACTTTGTTTTATCCCAATTTCTATGAGCTTGGAATGCCATGTTGAATATTCAGGATTGTTTCTATCCAACTTGATTTTTTTTGGAAAGACTAAATTTTTTAGGAAAGGTAGTTTGCTGATCATATAAATAAAATTGTTTAGGTTCATAACATCACAGATCTTTAAAGTAAATATATCACTGGTTGTAATTATCAAATCATGTGCACCAATTGGAGTTTAATTTCACTGCACCAACCTTAAAAATAGACATAATATATTAAAAAACAAAATTAATAAATATAAATGTGAAGTTCTTAATTATTTTTAATTTTTTAACATTTATTAAAAATATTTTTTCTCACAAATTATTTTCTGATTATGATTTTCCCTCCCTCCACTTCTCCCAGTGCCTCCTTACACCCCCTCCCATCTAGATCCATTTCTGTTCTGTCTCTCATTTAAAAAAAACAGGAGTCTAAGAAATATTAACATATAACAAAACAAAGCATAATAAGACAAAACAAAACTATCACATCAAAGTTGAACAGGAGAAAGCGACAGAAGGAAAAGAGCACAAGAGAAGGAGTAAGAGTCAGAGACCCACTGGTTCACACACTCAGGAATCCCATAAAAACACTAAAGTTGAAGCCATAGTACATATGCAGAGGATTTGATGCAGACCCATGGAGACCCTGTGCATGCTGTTTCAGTCTCTAAGAGTTCATATGTGCATTGCTCATTGTCAGAAAGTGGTCCACAAAGGGATCATGTGAGATTTCTGAGAGCTTGTGAGAAAACTCCAAGAAAATAAGACAAGAGTCTTGTGGCCGCAGTTTCTTCAAAACATGGAATTGTTCTTGGACTGTGTTTTTGTACTTCTTTCAGGTGCTGCAGATAGGAGTGAGTTTAATTTATTTATTATTATTTATTATTGCTTACTGTTGTTATTCTACTAAATGATTTTATTCCTGTATGAGGAAAAAGTCTTTTTGTCGCATATAACTTGTCTTTGTGTTCTCTTCTCAAACATCTGATACAGCTTGAACTCATAAGAGCTTTACTCATAATTTCTGTTAAGCCTCCGAGTATAAATTACCTGATACTATGAATAAAGTTGGCTATTTCATGAAATTTTAGTGTGCCTCATTTTGGGGAATCTATTCTTCCAGGTCCTACCACCTCTATATTGGTGACTACTTATGCCGATTTAGAGGGCTTTGTTATCTGGTGTCCTAAATCTCATCTGGCTATTACACTCTTCCTACTCTTCTATGGGGTTCCCTGAGCACTGAACAGAAGGATTTGATGAAGACATCCAATTTAGGAATGAGTGTTCTAAGATATCTCTCTCTCTGCATAATGTCTGGGTGTGATGATCTATATTTGTTTTCTCTGGTGCAGGAGAAAGAAAGCTTCTCTGATGAAGGGTGAAGAAGACACTGACCTATGAATATATCAGAATATTATTAGAGTCATTTTGTACAATATTTTGTTTTATTGTTTTCTTTTCTTATTTATTTTAATCTGGTTTTACTTTAGGTGCCTTGGTTATCTAGTCTCCAGTTATTTGTAAATCAACCATTTACTAGTTATGGGTTCCATTTTGTGGAGTGAGCCTTAAGTCAAATCACTTATTGATTGGCTACTCCCAAAATCTTTGTACCTCCACTGCCCTAGCACATTTTGCATGCAAGTACACTAAGATTTTGTGCCTGTCTTAGTGTTTATGATTGAACGGGGTAATGCTGTCAAGGATGTCTATAGGAGGAACACTCTTCCATTGCTGGTGGGAATGCAACCTCTTACAGAAACTATGGAAATCAGTATGGTGATTCCTCTGTAAGATGGGATTCAATTTACATTAAGATCCAACTATAACACACTTAGGCATATACCCAAAGGATGCTTCATCCTGTCACAGAGATACTTACTCAATCATATTCATTGTTGCTCTATTCATAATAGCCAGAAATTGGAAACAAGCTAGATGTCCATCAACCAAAAAATAGATAAAGAAAATATGGTACATTTACTCAGTGGAGTGTTTATTCAGCTGTTAAAAAATGACACCATGCAATTTGCAGGCAAAAGGTAGAACTAGAAAAACACATCTATGATGAGGTAACCCAGAACCAGAAAGATGAGTATGGTATAGCTTCACTTATTTGTGGATATTAGCTGTTAGGTCAATGATAACTAAGCTACCATTTGTGAAAGTACAGAGTAAGGAGCTAGAGAAGTATTTTCATCCTGTGAGTCAAAACATCTTTGGGGTCGAATGATCCTTCAATGGGGGTTGCATATCAGATATTTATATTGTAATTCTTAACAATGGCAAAATTATAGTTATAAAGTAGTAATGAAAATAATGTTATGATTGGTGCCACTATAGCATGAAGAATTGTATTAAAAGATCACAGCATTAGGAAGGTTGAGAACTACTGGACTTGAAGGAGCAATAGATCTCCTTAGTGAAAGAAATAGAATAGATAAGTATGAATGGATGTGGGGCTGAAACAGAAGGGTCAAGTTGGTAGAGGGAGAGGAGAAAGTGTTAATGGAATAAATACACAGAGAGATAGCTAAATTTAAACTGTATTTGGGTTATAGTATGGAAAAGCAATATGATAGAAGCTTGCTAAACTATATATATGAAAGCAATGTGAATAAAATTGCAAAATAATGGAAGAGAGTCCCAACTGTCCATCTCTTGTCACCAAAAGAAACCTCCTGTACCAGGATTGGGTTAATTCTAATTGAGTGCTAGGCCACATGGAAACGCTTAAACAACATAGGCTGTTGCCAAGTCTATAAATTGTTTCTCACAAACTGACAGCCATGTCACATTGCTGAAGACTACACCAACATACTTCATGGAGCATGGAGAAGTTGAGCTGGTGCCTACATAGAACCTTCACTTTTATATTCTAGCATCTTTGGTATAGGAAGGTAGGTACATGACATGCTACAAAAAGAGGTTCGTGGTTTTTTTTGTTTTTTTTTTTAAACGTAAAATATCTTGCTGGTGTTAAAACTATGTGACTGACTTTTGAATATCCCTACAGGTCCCTCTGGTACCATTAGCACCCACTTTCTTTCTATATACACAAATAATCCAAACAGAATAAAAATGCAAGCAAAAATTATACTGTAGACTTTGGAAACAGATGTGTAGTAATTCAAATTACAAATAATTGTCCAAAAATTTTAAAAAAAAATTAAAGTGTGCACTTTATTCTGTCTGTGTTGACTTAACTTCAAAGCCTGGAACAGAATTTAAATTTTATCCAGTTTAAATAAACCTTTGCCAAAACTCTTAATAATTAAGAAAGCAAAGCTCTAACATTTGTTTTTCTTGAGTCATGTATGAGGGAGTGTTTTCTAAATTGTTGTTATTCACTGTTAATGAGCTAATTTTTCATGAGCAGGACTTACCTTCATTAGTCTAGCACCTATTTGGATACCATTACACCTATCTGATTCAATGGTAGTTATGAACAAGCCATATACTTAAATAGATCCTATTTTGTCTTTTTAATGGATTCATTGGACAGCATTTTAATGGCTGGATTCTTAACTACTTGAAGTTGATTTAGCAGAATGTAAAGAGTTTAAGTACTACAGGTATTTTCACATTTTGGACACTGACTTGAAAATGGTTTGTGAATTTGGCTGAAGGTGATTAATGACATAAAATGATTTCAGTGGTTACTTACCAAAGTGGAATGTTTCTTCTTCATCCTGGTCTCTTAGATTAAGTGCAGTTTGAATATAGGTTTCACAGTACTATTTGCATCTCTCTCTCTCTCTCTCTCTCTCTCTCTCTCTCTCTCTCTCTCTCTCTCTCTTTCTCTCTCTCTCTCCCTCCTTCCCTCCCTCCCTCCCTCCTTCCCTCTCCTTTCCAAAATTTGAGATTTGGCCACATAGTATGTAATCAAATATTTTGGAAGAAGTTTCTTACCAAGGAGTTTTGAAACAGAGTAGCTTAAGTAATATTTTTTAAATATTCTCAGTATGATCTCGAATTTCTATGAAATGTTAGAGTTACTGAAAATTTTCAGTTCACTAATATTATGACAGTCACTAAGCTATTGAAGATGTCCTAATACTCTATAGGTTGTCAATATGATTTTAGTTTAAATAATCTAAAACTAATACAAAACCCCACTCTGTATTATAAATGCCTAATATGTAAATATAGCCAATGAATGACTGCATGGATTAATGTGTATGGAAAAACATGGAATCCCATATCTAAACTTGTTGGTATTAAATAATCACTGACAAAAAGAGATGATTTTGTGAGCTGATAGAGTTTTAATTTTTATGGCAATAATTTAACAGCATATTTCTATGTCATGATCACTATATTGTATACTATAAACATGCACTGCTTCTGCATGTTAATTGGACTAAAAACCAAAACAATGAAAAATGATCACTTCAGTAAGAAAGTATATTTAGTATCTGTTATCCACATGTAAGACCTATACAGGTTCGGGTCCATCACTACGGAGAGATGGCTCAGTGAGTGCTTGTTGTTTCTCTAAAAGACACAAGTTTAGTTCCCAGAACCCACCTGTGTCTGGTGATTCACAACTACCTGTCACTCCCGATCAGGAGACCCAACGTCCTCTTCTAGCTTCTATTGACTCCTGTACACATCTGATATTCATTCATACAGACACATTCACATACAAATAATTTAAAACAAATATTTTTTAAAAAGAAAGATTGGGTCAATAGGCATTTCATAATGGATGAGAGAGAGCCCAATGATCTCATCCTTCTCTGAGGGAATACTAGCAATTGTTTATTTTGGGTGTTATTCCATTTAGCAGTGTATCTACTGAAAAGTTACCAATCATATAATCTTCCATAAATGCTCATTCAAGCAAGACTACTTAAACTCAACTTTCTCATTATTAGAAAATGCAAAAATGCAAAAAAGTAACAGAATAAAGAAAAATCGAGTACTCTTTCACATGCCAGTTGTTCAGAACAGTGAATTCATATATATATATTAGTTATACTGACCATCCAGGATAGCACATTGGATTGTTGGTGTACCAAACTCCATACTCTTGCCTTTGATTCCAATAACATAGAAATTATGTGTAAATCAAATTCTTTAGTGAGAATTTGTTGTTAAATCAATAATTACTACTCATATTTTTTTTCTAAAATATCCTCTGTAATGACTAAGGTGTTTTGTTTTCTTTTGGATAACAAAATATTTTTGGAAAAAAAATTGTACATAGTATTTATATATTAAAGGTCACTTTAAATGGTATTCAGTAAATAAACTAATTTTTACCATCTTAACTGCTTTCATTTAAGATATATGGCTTTGTGTCCTATTGCGTTACTTCTATAGTCAACGTGTTTAAATTTCTTCAATTCCTTCATTAGTTTACACAGCATTTAAAGTCTTACAGAGAGGAACTTCACAAACAAATTTAAAGACATTTTAAGAATTTTTCAGTAGTTCCCAGAAAGCTATTTTCAGGACATGGCTAATTAAAAGAACAAGTGAATAAGTGATTGAACAAATGAATGAGTAAATGAACAAATAAATGAGACATTTCAGTTTTAGGAAATTAGGGGAAGGAAAGTAATATGAAATAATAAAACCCAAAATATTCTGTGTGTCTCTCACACACTCTTTTCCACAGCTTCCTCTTAAATATAGATTCCCTGTTAAAGTTTGCCATAAATCTCTCTTGAATTTAAACACTGAATGGCGTTCTTCTAAGTTAGAAATAGCCTCAATATGTGAATCTAACGCTCTGTAGAATAGACAGAGCTGAAAAACCCATGAAACTCAGTCAAAATACGTTGGTATTATTCATATAGAAAATAGATCAGCAGCAGAAAGTGGCCTCTTTAATTCAATGCACCATTTGGTAATAAGAACCTTCATTACCTGGAGGAGATACAATGGCATAGGGCCCTGGTCCAGGGCCAGCCCACTGGAAACCACCTCCAAATGGTACAATTAAAATGAATGAATGAAGTATGGAACCACATCCATATCCTAAAACAATCAATCCTGAAACTCGCCTTCTTATTTCACCTCTATTAAAACTGATCTTACAGAAGCATTCCATTGAAAATTATAGAATGTAACTGTAAAAGGCATGCACTTAACTTAATTTGTTAGATTTACATTACTTCTGATGGAAATTGTTTTGTTTTGTTCATTTTCCTTGAAATATTTAGTCCAGAAAACATTTGGATGCCATTCAAGTGATGTGTTGAGAAAATAATAAAACAATTGAAGATGAATAATATCATTAAATACTGCTTAATTGATAGTTACAGGTGTTTGAATCATACTGTGCCACATAACTGCTTTGATTTGTAGCACTTTAACATAATCAGAAGACAGAAGGTCTCAATAATTAATACAGAAAATTTATGAAGCCTCTGTTTCCTTTTCATTCCTGGTAATTTGTTTCTTCATCATTATGAAGAAATAAATTTACTTTATTTTCTCCAAAACCTGCTGTTTTATCTATATCATTGGCTTATTTAATCTCCTTATAATCAGTTATAGGATATAACTATAGGATATGAATCCAATTGTCTTAGTTATGATTTTATTGCTGTTAAGAGATACCCTGACCATGGTAACTCTTATAAAGGAAAACATTTAATTGGGGCTGGCTTACAGTTTCAGAAGTTTATTCTGTTATCATAGCAGGAAACACGGCAGCATGCAGGCAGACATGGTACAGGAGAAAGAACTGAGAGTTCTACATCTTGGTCTGATGGCAGCAAAAGGAGACTGTGTGTCACACTGGGTATAACTTGAGCACATGAGAGCTCAAAGCCTGACCCCATAGTGACACACTTTTTCCAACAAGGACCCACCTTCTAGTAGAGCCACTCTCCATGGCTAAGCATTCAAACACAAAAACAAAGCCACACCTATTTAAACTACCACAGTGTTTTTCACAGCTGTATTACAAATGGTTCTCGAACCATATACAAGTCAGCTATTAGACTTCCCACTGATCTGGATACAGAAGCTGTGAGTCTGATGTAGTTATAAAAATACTATTGTTCATGGGCTTTCTATATTAATGTTCATTGTATTTACTTATAAATAAATAGTATTCTTTACTGAAGTTCAAATTCTGCAACAGAGAGTTAACCCTTTAAGATATATAAGCAATGACATACTTGTTCACAGGATAGTGAAACCATCACCATCATCAAAGATTAGAAATTTTGTAGCAAATTTACATACTCATTACTTTGTTAAGAACTTGTGTCTAGGGAGGTAATACACCCTGAGGGCAAACTCACCTCTCCTATTTTGCCTAATGGACATGATATTTAACTGTTTCCTAATGACCTATTGTTACACCCATAAGTTACTGCATCCATCAACTTTCAGCAGATAAACTAATTTTTGGTGTAGACGGTGATTAATACAGAGACAGGCAAAATCAAAGAGCAGAGCAAAAGAGACTGCAAAAATCTATCCTAAATGGGACATATATATCACACCCTCTCCTACCAAGGCTCAGGGACAGATTCAGAAATGGAGGCAGGAAAATTCTAAGAGCCTGCTGTAGTAGATAACTGCAAGGACACTGTTTCTTCTGGGCAAAGAATGACAGTTGTACATACATACACAAAGTGGTTGTGTCAGTATCCATTAATATCTTTCCATGATTAGGACAGACTACATCTTTGCATAGAGAAGGGAGGGAGGCATTAAGTCCCATGCCCAACTTAGAAGCTGTTGGCAATTGATAGATATGGGAAGGGAGAGAGTCAGGTTTCTTCAAGTGTGTAGTCCCTGATAAGTCACACATGCTTCAGTGGAAGGTCAGAATACACAGACTGTAGAAGTAGCACAAATTGGGTATTATGGAATTAAAAAAACAGATAAAGTGAAAAGGGGGACAGAAAGTTGGGAGAATAGGATAGGTGAGTTGGATCTGAAAGGAGTTGGGCAAATGAGTTTAATTTGATCTAAACATACTGTATGAAATTATCAATGAACAAATAAAATGTCTGGTTACTAAATGATTGTAAAGATAATAATTTTATAACACAATAATCTATCATAACAGAATCACATAATCTTTTGTGGTCACTCCCCAACTGTTCTGATTCCCCTCAGCTCTTGCTCTTTACCTAACAAACCAGAAATCAGTTTTCTCTGATCTCTGCACTTCACATAGACAGAATCATGGTGTGCGATCTTTTGTGACAGTCTTCTTTCACTTAGGACAGTGTATTGATATTTGATCATAGTTTTAACATGTAGCAGGGTTTTATACTTTTCAATGCTGATTAATATTCCATTGAATGAATGGACTGGATGTATGAGCTATTACCACTTTTTAAATCTTTTTAAATATTGTATTAGTCTCACTAAACTGTGGATATATGCATAAGATTTAAAATGCAGTTGGCAATTGTGTTGGTGTAGCAAAGGAGAGGTGGAAGATTCTTCTTAAGGTCTATGACCTCACGATATGGCTTGAAGCCTCTCTTTACAGAAAATAGAGATCATCACAGAAAAAGATAAGTGGACACAATACAGAGATCAACACATCATGGAAACCCCATTTCCCATATATACATCTTCATTACAGCTCCTGCATCAATGGCTTAGGAAGTAACATAGAAAAGAGAGAAGAATGATTGTAAGAGGCAGAATACCAGAAAGCCTGCTGTGAAACAGTTCTTTCTAGAAATTGCTGTATAAAAATGAGAGGGACAATGGCAATATCAAGGAACATGTTAAAATAGAAATGAGGAAATTTAACAAGGTCTCGTTGCAAGACAAAGAACTACAGGAAAATAAGCCTGTTGCACTAAAGAATTATCCTCTTCCAGTGATAAGCCCCCTTATAGTTATAAAGTGCAGACTAGTGAGCCTTGAAATTAAATACAAATCAAGCAACACAAATGGACCCAGGTTTCTATCTATCTATCTAACTATCATCTATCATATAAATACACACACACACACACACACACACACACACACACACACATATATATATATATATATATATATATATATATATATATATATATATTTGAGCACACACACAACCAAAGACAAAGAAAAAGAGGCTATGAACTTAAGATCAAGTCATAGGAGGGTTTCAAGAGAGGATAGCTGGTAATGGAAGAGGAAAAGTGATGTAATTCAACTTTGGTAAAGATACTAAAATGATTAAACTTAAAAACCTTTATGGTTAGCTCCTACTGTTTGTTAGAGAAGTTAAATGAGACTAAGGAATTTGTAAAGAAAAAATGTATAATATACAGTCCTTTAGGTCCAATAACATGGCACTGGCATCTTCTCTGGTCATGTAAAAGCTACTGTGATTATATCATGTAATGGAAATGGCAGAGAGAGAGAGAGAGAGAGAGAGAGAGAGAGAGAGAGAGAGAGAGAGAGAGAGAGAGAGAGAGAGAGAATGAGAATGACATCGATAGAATGACAACACAGTAATACAGGAATTCGAAGGGAGGGGCAAGGTTTGCTTTGTTGAAACAACTCAACTCTTTCAGTAACTAAAAAAGTGTCACTCATAAAATCTATTAATCCCATCCCTGGGCCCCATGCTCAGCTATGTAATTACTTTGTCCTGGCTCCTTAGGGATCATTTTCTAGCCATATGCAAAACACAGCAGCATTATGAATAACATTTCCGTGAACATTCATTCATGGAAATGTGTTTGCATTTCTAATATAAAATACTTCAAAGTACAATTTCTTAGTCATATCTGTTTTATGTTAGAAATTTAAAACCAGTCCATGTTTTCTAGTGTGTCTATATACTTGTAATGTGAAACTACATATGCATAGAGGTAAGAAGTTCTATAATAACTTCAGTTTTTTAATGAGCTGTATATCTGGCCATATTTACAGATCTTTCATCTCTAGGATAATTTGATATGTATCAGTTGACTTCAGTTCTAGAATTAGATGGATAAATTCTGCATGAATTCCCACAGGTATTGTGACTGGAATTAGGACCTAGATTGCTTGGATGGGAAACATTATCCAATGATAGTTTATTCATAAAAATATTGTATTTGTCAATACTTTGTTCTTCAATAATTAAATAAAATTACAACTTTACAAACGACTACTTTGTAGGATTCTTCCATAGCTGCATTTTATTTTTAATTGCTGTAAGTCATACATTTTGAGATAACATGGCACATGTATTACACTTAGCCACAACTAACCACAAAAGTATTCGAGACTGCCAAAGACCCCAGGAAAAGGATCAACACAGTCTATTCTGGTTGTAAGCCAGGCAGTGTCTCTTGGTGATCAGGTAGCTATTGTAAATCTGATCCATGGAGACAAATAACCTTCAGCTGCATACATTCCAGCAATTTGTGCCAGCATCCCCAGCCTCTGGCAATTCTTAGTTAATCCCCTGAATCCTATGTAGGTACACAAACTTTTCTGCTTGGACCTCTGCCTGATCTTTCTTCTTTTACACACAATCTGTTTAGTTGCTTCTTTCTCCACTTCTTTCATAGAGTAGTGATTTTCATGAAAGAGATGTTACTAAGGCAAAGAGGATTAATGAAATTAAAAATAAATTTTTTATGTATTTGGTAAATTCACAGATATCACTTTTAACATGCAAGACACTATTCTAAGTGATGTATGAGTAAAAAATATGTGTGTGTGTGTGTGTGTGTGTGTGTGTGTGGCATATAAATTCCCATGTATTGCTTTTAAGTAGGATTAACTCTGTCTTATTCAGTGGTATGTCATCATTCCAAATCACTGATGAATTTGTGTGTGTTTGAGATCAACTTCAGACAAAAAAAAATCAGTTTATACAACCACCAAAAGTCATCCAATATACACACGAATGCAATTGAACAGACAGCTAGTTCTAGATTGAAAAGAATGTCACACATCCAATATTAATTTTTTATCAGTCCCTAAGACTATTGAATAATAGATATGCTAACAGACAGGAGATCATGTCTTTAATTCACTCACTTTGGAGTAGGAAAGTTCAGGATTGTAAGTTCAGCATTGTCGATGAAACCATGCTAAGACTCACCATTAAAAGTGAACAAATCTTTATTATTCATTTTATATTTTAGTCATGAATCAAAGAATCATCCCTTCTTAACAATAATGATGATTTCAACCCAGAGAAGTCTTCTGCCTTCCAGTTTTTTTTTTTTTGACAATAGCAATTGATTTGATCATTTGTTAACTGCTAATCTTTGGTCTTCACAGTATGACCGTCTATGTATACAATACCAAAATACAAACTAATACAAAATCCTTGGGAACAATGCTAAATGAAAATAACAAAAACTGAGAACTTATTACCTTCCAAGCTCTGCCCTAAGTTCCATATTTAACCGTTAAAAATCACACTTTAAAATAGATAGTGTAACAGCTTTGGCTAGATAAAAGCAACCTGGAAAAATTATACATAGGTCAGTCTGATGAGGAGTATGCTTTAGCCATGCCAGTTTAACCATATCAAATTTTTCTGATGCTAGTGTCCTCTTTAATGCTAAACTGAAATGAAGTTCTTATGCACTTTCAGAACTGTATTTTTCATTATTAAAATAATTTTCTTCGACAAAAGCCTTTTAAGTTTTTGTCTCCTACTTAACTACTACTAAAAGTCCTTATTAATATTGCAGTGATTTATATAATGAAGAAGGAACTTATGGAGAATGGACTGTTAATGGACTCCATGACCTTTGACATTATGCATTTAGAAATCTATGTAATTTTTCCTTAATTATCTTATTTAGAAAGATAAATTCTTGGAAAAAATAGACCATAGAAAATAAAGACAGCAATGCAGCTAATTGTTAACATAAAATATTCACATTTCCCTGACATCGCCACAATACATTTTCATAAATTGGTAGTTTATTTTCTTTATTTAGTATTCATTTGTGTATTTATCATTATATGGCAGGATCTCACATAGCCAATGCTGGCTTCAGACTCACCACTTACCAGAGGTTGGCCTTAAACTTATGAAAACACCATATCTCTATCTCCTCATTGCAGGGGTTAACACATGTGTCATGTGTCACCATGCCCAAATTTGTGTAGTGCCGAGGCTCAGATCTGAGACTTTGTGTTTGTGAGTCAAGGACTTTACAAACTTTTACCTTATCAATTTGTTCATAGTCATAGATAGTATCTACAGAAAATGATATTGGCTAATGTGACATATTTTTTCTTCTAGAACCATACACACACACACAAACAGAGAGAGAGAGAGAGAGAGAGAGAGAGAGAGAGAGAGAGAGAGAGAGAGAGAGAGAGAGAGAGAGAGAGAGAGAAAGGAGGGCAATGTATATGCACAGTATTGAGAAAATTTATGTTTTGTTCTCTGGAGATGGGTAACATGGTATACTGCTGTGTCGTTGTGTTTGATCATTCTGTTTTTCTTTTATAAGCTTCCTTAGGATGGCTTTCAGGGTCTACTAAAATTTTCCACAGTAATTCTTAGTTCTATTGTACCTGTAGACTTTTCTCTAAGCATGACAATATTTACATATTTTTCTGATTTAAGCTTATATCTTCTGGTCCCAGTTACTATGTCTTTTCACTATCAAGAACACACATTAGTGATATAGTTTGTAGGACAAGGGTTCGGGTCCCCTAGAAATGTACGACTCTCAGTAATATGGACTAATAATTGACTTGGGGTTAACTTTCTCAGAATCTTTCCTGGTGATTTTTGGAGAGTAAATATCTCAGAGATAATGTGGACACATTTTGTTAAATTTTCCCTAAAGCAAGTGAAATAGTTGAGAGTGAGCCAAACTTTTGGGGTACCTTGTAGAAAACCTACCATCTGGTTTAAGAGATGAGGCTGAGGTGGTACAGAAGTCTGGGTTAGAGGATGATTCTAACACCAACTCACCGTGAACTTCAGGGAAATCATTGTCTTGGATTCATTTCCTAGTCTTTAAAGTATGTCAGGTTTCTTATATGTTCTTTGTAGTAATTTATCAAAGTTAAAATTTATGAATCTGGATCTATAACACTTTCTCTCTTATGATGGTGTCTCTCAATAGCAGAGAAGATGGTGCAGCTCTTTCTTATTAGTTCCCTTACCTACTACTCAGTTTTTCTGAGTAAATTATTCTACTATTCCTAAAGTCACTACAGAATTTGACATTTAAAGTGGGCCAAATTATTTTGAAATAAAACAAACATATATTAAACAATGTTAACACATTTTTCTTACAATATTTCTCCCTAACTAAAACAAATACATTTTATATCAACAGTAAGGACTCAGAATTCTGATGATATTTTTCATACTAGGAATATATTATAATAAAATAATCAATTTGTTTACTAAGAATTTACCCAAACTTGTTGAGCTTTTTTATTACAGATATACACAGATCACATACACAAAAGCAATATTTTAAAAGATAGAATAGATGGCATGAATATTTCTAAACTTTTAGCTAATAATCCTACTTTTTGTATAATTATCATAAGGACTTGGTAAGTAAAAACTTATTAAGTCTTTTACATCTATAAGATACCAACAGTTGGCTATTAAAGTATTTTTACGAAATAACGATGGTACCATTAGTGAAAAATTTCAGAAGGTAACAGTATTTTTAGTGAACTAAATTACTCATATTTTAGCAGTTGAAATTGTTGCAGCATCTTGGCAAAACAAGATATTATTCATATTCAAAAGAAAAATATTTACATTTGATAAACTCATTGCTGAATTAAACGACTAATGTTATAAATTTTAAGAATAGCTATTTCCTAAGAATATTCTTAGCCCAGAGTAGTGAGAATATGATATACTTTTGTCTCATTCAAACACTACCTGGCTGCCTTCCTCACATATACCATTATTTTATTGTGGTTGGGTGAAATCTACAATGTTTCTTTACTAGCAAGAAAATATTGAATTTATCTTGAATCATCCCTATCTTCTATTTTTATTGGTGGATATTATATTAGTTAACTGTAAGTAAATTTGCTTCTGATACTCTCTAGAGAACAACAGTCTCTCTGCCAAAATACATAAAATTCATTTGCATAGTAGACCATATTTTATTGATATTTTAAGTGAGGGCTGTAGCAGGCTAGCTTATGATATTCATGTCATATGATTAGGAAAAAGAAAGAGTATGTCATGAAAGATGATCCCTCTGCAGAGAACCCTGAAGAAGTTCAACAAATAATGGGAAGACATTGATGAACACAGTTCAGTTTCCCCAATCCAGATAGAGTTTAGGATGTTCTCATGAAGACACATTGGTTTGTTTTTCTGTGTCATTTTTACCTGTCAACTTTACTGTTTATGATGTTTTTGGCATATACTTCGTTCTTTCACTCTAATCCAACTTTCTCCCCATCTCCATTTACCCACTGTGAATCCTACTCATTAGTAGAGGTTTGCTCAGAAAGCAAGCCTAGCATTGTATTTTAAACAAATTCTTGGTAATATAACAGAGTAAGGTAGATCTATTTTTTCCTGGTTCCTTATAGCAGATAGAGTACCTCAAAGAATATACACAGTCTGCCTTGGCTTGAATGCCAACTTCACACCTCGCTGTCTGGGTAACATTGCGCATATCTTCTCTTTGCCTTCATGTGTAACTGAAAATGAAAACCATAACTAGAATCCACTGTGGGCTTTGGACTGGGTGTTCATCTAAGGATGATTAAGTCAGTACTAGCAAATGAGCACTAGTTTTTTCATGAACGTAGAATCCATGTTGCATTTTCTACCTAAATGAACTTCCAAATATGTTATATGTGGTTGGTGGCTTGATTTTCAAAAGTGCCCAGAGTGGTATTTTTGATCATACACACCTTTCCAACTTTGTAAACCCTGAACCAAAGAAGCTTAATCATTCCTGGATCACTATCTATCATAATGATACATTCCTTTTCCTCCTTTCATTAACAATAGATTCTTTTCTCATACGATATAATCTGAACCCTATTTCACCTCCTCAGACTCCTCCCAGATCTTCTCCACCCATAAGAATCAGAGACCCACTAGCTCACACAATCAGAAGTTTCTTAAAAGTAAGTGAATCCTATAATATATATTCACAAGATCTGGGGAAGACCTGTACAGACCCTGTGATTTCTGCTTCAGTGTCTGAAAGTTCATAAAAACTTTCCCTGGTGTTCCCCTGGTGTCCTCTGTCCCCTCTGTCTCCCACACTCCTTCTGCCTCCTTTTCCATTGGGGTTCTCTGAGCTCTGAGGAGAGAGATTTAGTAGTGAAATCTCTTTTAGCTCTGTGTGTTCCAAGGTCTCCCTTTCTGCATAATATCTGGCTTTTGTTCTGTGTTTGTTTCCATCTGCATCAGGGAGAAGCCTCTCTGATGATGGCTGAATAAGGTGTCAATCTATGAGTATAGCAGGGTATCATTAGGAGTCATTTAATTCTTTCTTCCTTTTTTTTTTTTAATATCAGTAGTATTTGGTTTTACCCTAGGTCCCTGGAATTTCTATACTATGTTTCTTGGTCACCCAAGTAGTGTCAGGTATGGATTCCACCTCATGAACCTTAAGTCCAATCAGATGTCAGTTGGCTACTTCCATGGGTTTTGTGACACCACGGTTCTAGTGTATTTTTCAGGCAGAACAGATTGTAGATCATGGGTTTTGTGTTTCAGTTGGTGTTTACTTTTTGTTTTTTTTGTAACTTGCAGAGTATGTTGACTTGACAGCAGCCTGGGGTGTTTGTGGATTTCTATGGGACCTCTTCAGCCAAAAACTCAACTGGATGAAATCCAGTCCTGACACCTGAAGCTTCATTTGATGACAAGAGATGGCCAAGCAGGGGTTTTGTCTCCCTCATTATTTGGAAACTTCATGAGGGTTGCCTTCATATATTCTAGGAATTTTCCACTGCACAAGGTTTCCATACTGCCCCTCAAATGCCCTTCAATTCTACTTGTCTTCTCTCACCCTCTCCTTCAATTCCATTTCCAAGCCTCCTTCTCACCTTATCCTCCCATTTTAGTCTCCCCACCTAGCTCTAGTCCACCATAAAATCTATTCTATTTCCCCCTTCCAGGGAGATTCATGTGTCCCACCTAGTCCTTTCCTCTTTGCCTAAACTCTCTGGGTCTGTGGATTGCAGCTTGGTTATCATTTGATTAAGATGACTAGTATCCAGATGTAAGTGAATACTAACCATATTTATCTTTCTGGGTCTGGGTTACCTCACTCAGGATGATTTTTTTTTCTAGTTCATCCATTTGCTTGCAAATTTCATGTTGCAATTTTTAAGAGAGTTGAATAACACTCCATTGTCTAAATGTACCACTTTTCTTTATCTATTCTTCTGTTGAGGGACATCTAGGTTATTTCCAACTTCTGGCTATTATGAAGAGAACAGCAATGAACTAGGCCAAACAAGTGTCCCTGTGGCAGGATGAACCATCCTTTTGGTATATGCCCAAGAGTGGTACAATTGGATCTTACGTAGATTGATTTCCATCTTTCTGAGGAACTGGCATACTGATGTCCATAGTGACTGTACAAGTTTATACTCCCATAAGCAATGGAGAAGTATTCTACTTGTTCCACATTCTTGTCACATGACCTGCCACTTGTGTTATGGATCTTAGCCATTCTAGTAGGTGGAAGATGTAATCACAGTGTAGTTTTGATTTGCTTTTCCCTGAATGCTAAGGATGTTGAAGAAATTTTAAATGCTTTTTCAGCCATTTGAGTTTACATTATTGAGTATCCTCTGTTGTGATCTGTACCCCACTTTTTTAATTGGGTGATTTGTTTTTTTAATCAAGTTTGGTTTTTTTTAGTTTTTAATATATTTTGAATATTAACCCTCTATTTAATGTAAAGTTGGTAAAAAAAAAATTCCCATTCTGTAGACAGCCACCTTGTCTGAATGATGGTGTCCTTTGTCATGCAGAAAGTTTTCATTTTCATGAGGCTCCAATTGTTAATTGTTGGTCTTGGTGACTGTGCTATTCGTTTTCTACTCAGGAAGTCATCTGCGTTAATGATTCCTTGGATATTCCCATTTCTCTTTCATGTTCAGTGTACCTGGGTTTATGTTGATAACTCTGATCCATTCTCGGTAGATTTTTCTACAGGGTGATAGGAATGGATCTATTTGTATTCTTTTACACGCACTTGTCCAGTTTGCCTAGCACCATTTGTTCAAGACACTGTCTTGTTTCCAGTGCGGGTTTCTAGTTTCTTTATCAAAAAGTCATGTTACACAGGTGTGTGGATGTATGTCTTTGTCTTCAATTTGATTAGCTTCATCAATCTGTTTGTTTTTATGCTAATTCCATGCTGTTTTTATCACTGTAGTTTTGTAGTATAGCTTGAGATCAGAAATGGTGACAGTTTCCACAGTTCTTTTACTGTTCTTTTTTTTTTTTTTTTTTTTTTTTTTTTTTTTTTTTTTAGCAGTCCTGTTTTTTCTTTTCTTTTTGTTTGTGTGTATCTTTCCATAGGAAGTTGAGAATTATCCTTTCAATACTTGTGAAGAATTGTGTTGGTGTTTTGATAGGGATTGCATTGAATCAGTAGATGACTTTTGACAAGATGGTCAATTTATTTATTTTTGATTTTTCGAGACAGGGTTTCTCTGTGTACTTTTGGTGCCTGTCCTGGATCTCGCTCTGTAAACCAGGCTGGCCTAAAACTCACAAAGTTCTGCTTGGCTCTCCCTCCTGATTAAGGCTGGGATTAAAGGCCTGTGCCACCACTGCCAGGCCTAATTTTACAATGTTAATTCTTACTAACCCAGGAGTGTGGAAGATCTTCCATCTTCTAATATATTCTTCAATTTCTTCAAAGACTTGAAGTTTCTGTCATACAAGTCTTACAGTTAGAGTTACCCCAAGATATTTTATATTATTTGAGGCTATTGTAAAAAGTGTTGTCTCTGTGATGGTTTTTTTCCCTCTGTTTGCCAGTTATATATAGAAAGGCTACTGATTTTTGTGAGTTAATTCTTTATCCAGCTACTTTGCTGAAAGTGTTTATCAGTTGTAGGATTTCCCTAGAGGAATTTTCAGTGTCACTTATGTATATACTGTCATATCACCTGCAAATAAAGATACTTTGACTTCTTCATTTCCAATTTGAATCTCCTTAATCTCCTTTAGTTTATTGCTGCAGCTAGGACTTCAGTTCTATATTGAATAGGTAAGGAGAGAGTGGACCACCTTGTCTTGTTCCTGACTTAAGTGGAATTGCTTTGACTTTCTCTTAATGTAAATTGGTACTCACTATGGGCTTGTGGTAAATTGACTTTATTGTGTTTAGGTATCTCTTTTGTATCCCTACTCTCTCTAGGACTTTTATCATGATGGGGTGGTGGATTTTTTCAAAGGCCTTTTGTGCATCTAATGAGATGATTATGTGGTTACTTTTCTTTCAGATTGATTATCTAATGGATTACATTGACAGATTTTCTTATATTGAAACTTCCCTGCATCTCTGAGATGAAGCCTACTTCATCATGGTGAATAATCATTTTGATGTGTTTTGAATTATTATTTAGATTTGATTGCAAATATTTATTGAGTATTTTTACATCTGTGCTCATAAGGTAAATTGATTTCTAATTTTCTTTATTTGCTGGATCTTTTTGTAGTTTGGTTATAAGGGTAACTGTGACCTCATAAAATGAACTGAGCAATGTTCCTTCTATTTCTCTCTCTATTTTTTTTTTTTTTTTTTTTTTTTTTTTTTTTTTAGTTTTTGGAGACAGGGTTTCTCTGTATAGTTTTGCACCTCTCCTGGAACTCATTTTGTAGACCAGGCTGGCCTCAAACTAACAGAGATCCACCTGGCTCTGCCTCCTGATTGCTGGGATTAAAGGTGTGCGCCAACAACCCCATGCCCTTCTATTTCTCTTATGTGGAATAAATTGAGGATTGTTGGCCTTAACTCTTCTTTGAAAGTCTGTTGGAATTCTGAAACAAACAAACAAACAAACAAACATCTGACCCTGGGTGTTTTTTATATGAGAGACTTTGAATGACTGTTTCAATTTCAGGATGGGCTATAGGTCTGCTTAAATTGCTGATGTAATCTTGATTTAACTTTGGTAAGTGGTATCTAACAAAAAAATTTCCATTTTTTTCAGATTTTTCCAGTTCAATGGAGTACAGGTTTTTAAAGTATGTCCTTATGATTCTCTAGATTTCCATGTATCTGTTGTTATGTCCTACTTGTGAATTCTGATTTTTTAATTTGTATATTCTCCCTGTCTTTTAGTTAATTTAGAGATATTGTTGAATTTATTGATTTTCTCAAAGAAGTAACTCTTTATTTTATTTATTATTTACATTATTCTTTTGTTTATATTTTATTGATTTTTAGTCCTGAGCTTGGTTGTTTCTTGCTATATTTTTATTTTGTGTTTCTTTTATTTTTAAGCTTTCTGTGTGTTATCAAGTTGCTAGTATGAGATCTCTCCAGTTTTTTCATGTAGGCACTTAGATTATGCTTCTTAGAATTGCTATCATTTTGTTCTATAAGTTTTGGTATCATATGTATTAATTTTTATTTAGTTGTAGAATGCCTTTAATTTATTTATTTCTGTTTTGACCCATTTTTCATACAGTAGAGTATTTTTTAAGTTTCCATGAATTTGTAAACTTTTTGCTATTTCAATTGTTGGTATCCAGCCTCAGTCCATGGTCACCTGATAGGATGCATGGGGTTATTTCAATTTTCTTGAATCTGTTGAATCTGTTGCTTTTTGTCTGAGCATATGATCAATGCTGAAGAAAGCTCCAGGAAGTGCAGACAAGAATATGTATTTCTTTGTGTTTGAGTGAAATGTTCTGTAAATATCTGCTAGGTCCATTTGGTTTATAATGTTTGTTAGTTCCAGTATTTCTCTGTTTAGTTTTTGTCCAGACGACCTATATATTGGTGAGAGTAGGGTATTGAAGTTTCCCACTATCAATGTTTAAAGGCCAGCGTGTGATTTAAACTGTAGTAGTGTTTCTTCTACAAACTTGAGTGTCCTCATGTTTGGGCCTTAAATGTTGATATTTGAAATGTCATCTTGGTGGATTTTTCCTTTGATGAGTATGTAGTGTCCTTCCCTATCTCTTCTGATTAGTTTTGGTTTGAAATCTATTCCTCAGGTATTAAAATGGCTATACTGTCTTGTTTCTTAGGTCCATCTCCTTGGAATAGTTTTTCCTCACATTTTACCCTGAAGTGATGTCTATCTTTGATGTTGAAGTGTGTTTTTTAGATGAAGCAAAAGGATGGGTCTTGTTTTCACATTCACTCTGTTAGTTTGTACCTTTTTACTAGGGAATTGAGACCATTGATATTGAGGGATATCAGTGACCAATGATTCCTCTTTTTTTGTTGTTGTTGGTGTAGTAGTGTGATTTTGTGTGTGTGTGTGTGTGTGTGTGTGTGTGTGTGTGTGCGTGTGTTTCATTTCCTTTAGATTTGATAGTCTTCAATTATTCATTCCCTGTGTATGCATGACCTACTTAGGTTGGAGTTTTCCTTTTGGCACCCTATGTAATGCTGGATGTATAGATAAATATTTATTAACTGTGGTTTTGCTGTTCCCCCACAGGAGAACTTACCCTGTTGTAGGAGGTGATGAGGAGTGGGAGGGGAAGGTCAGAGGGAGCGGGAGGAGGGATGAGAGGGAGCTCTGTGGTTGGTCTGTAAAGTGAATAAAAAATTAAAATAAAAAAAATTTAAAAAATAGTTTTATCATGGAATATCTTATTTTTGCCATCTACAGTGATTTGAACATTTTCCTGGGTAGAACAGTATGGGCTGGTACCTGTGGTTTCTTAGAGTCGGTAAAACATCTGTCTTGGACCTACTGGCTTTTAGAGTCTCCATTGAGTCTCTAACAGGTATGCCTTTATATGTTACTTGGTCTTTTTTCCTTGCAACTTTTAAGTCTTTCTTTGTTCTGTATGTTTAGTGTTTTGAGTATTATGTGCCAAGAGGATTTTCTTTTCTGGTCTAGTATATTTGGTGTTCTGTGTGCTTTATGTACCTTATAGACATCTCCTTATTTATGCTACAAAAATTTTCTTCTGTGATTTTGTTGATGATATTTTGGGGCATTTGAGCTGGGATTTTTCTCCTTCTATTCCTATTGTTCTTAAATTTGTTCTTTTTATAGTGTCCCAGATTTCCTGGAGTTTTTGTGTTAGGATTCTTTTTTAATTAAACATTATGACCTACGTATCCAATTTTTAAAATCATATCTTCAATGCCAGAATTTGTTTTCCTCTTTCCTTCTCTTGTTTTCTTTTGGTGAAGCTTTCCTCTATAGTTTCTGTTCAAATTCCCATCTTTTACATTTCCAGAATTGCCACAATGTGAATTTTCTTCATCAACTCTACTTAGTTCTTCATGTCTTGAACAGATTTATTTGTTTCATTGCACTGCACGGTTTGTTTGAGTATTCTTGGATTTCTTTAAGAGATTCATTCATTTCCTCTTTAAGGGCCTCTATCATCTTCCTACAAGCTGTTTTATGTTCCTTTTCCTGAGCGTCTGCTGTGTTGGAATATTCACTTCCTGCTGTGGTAATGTTGTTGGACTCCAGTGGAGACATATTGTCCTGGTTGTTATTGATTGTGATTATAAAGTGACAATAGGTATCTGGGATTGGGATGATTATAGGTCTGGCTTATCATATCTATTTTTGTCTCTGTTGGATGAATGTCTCCTTGCTTGGTTTCTGCTTCCTCCCTTGACTTTAGGAGGGTATGATGTCTGTTTGCTACCTGGTGGGAAATTATTGTGTGGACCTGTTTTCTGGGCTTACTCAGTTGGTGTGTTCCTAGTGTATGCCTGCTGATGTTGGAGGCTTGGATAATAGGAATAGGTTGGAGAAGAAAGGTTGGGGGAAGAGATCTTTGTGATCCTTTGGGGATGGAGTCAAATAGGAAAGAAAAACTAACAGATTTTCTGCTACAGAGCTGGGTATAAGACTGGGAATGACTGAATCTGAAGAAGCAGAAGAAGAGGTGTGGATCTCCAGTCAGCCTACGTCTTGTGAGGATGTCCAGTCAGTCTACTTCCTAGTAGGGCAGAAGTGGCCTAGGGTTTGCAGAGAGTGCTTGATGGGGTTGAGATTGGGACAAAGCAACTAGCTGAGGGAGGGAGGGAGGTTAGAAGGGAAAAATCTTTGGGATCCACAAGAGATATCAGCATGGAGGGAGAAGGGAAAGAAAGGCTTCCACAGGTATTTGACTAGAGAAATGGGGATAAGACTAGAGATTGGATCGTGGGGAACGAAGTTATAATGATGCATTCTAACTTGAAGAACGTGACAGCTAGGATAACTTCTGAAGCCAGGTCACATAAATATAGCAGTTTTTCTTTTCACCTTTCTTTCTCCTGCTCTTTTCTTCACTTGGTTTATTGTCCTTGTCTGTGTTTCTCATCGTTGACTCTGAGTACCAAGTCCCTTTGCCACTATGAGTCCAAGAACACATGGGGAAAGGCAGTTGATTCAGCCATCAATTCCTGCCAAGGACTCACTGTGACCTGACATGAGAGTCAGCAAGGCCCCAGATAATTGCAGCTCTGTACCATGATAACCTATGCCAGGTGGAACCAAGAGATGCCTCCTTTGCCAATATCTTCCCAAATTGCAGGTTAATGAATAAAATAAACATTATCATTGCTTTAACTGGATGGTATATTTTAATGAAGCTTCAGTAACTATAATACTGGGGAAGGTGGTGTGAATAATATCTACTTGTTCAATGAAAGAAAAATGCCTATGAAAATATAAGAGAGGCAAATATAAGCCAACTTAGTATTTGGCAATTGCTTTGCAAAAATTTTCCCTGGCTGTGAGCAATTGTGCATGTTATTTTTTCTTTCATTTCCTGAGATTTCTGAATATGAACTACAAAACCATCTTACAATTGGAGAGGTTAAAATCGGATAATTCTAGATACATGTCTAAGAGTCCTAGCTTCTCTATTAGAAAGACCAGAGTTTGGAACCCGGCACTCACATTAGGTAGCTCACAACATCTATGTTTTCATCTTCGAGGGGAACAATGCTCTCTTTTGGCTTCCACAACTCTCACCCAACACATGCGTATATACTCCTACACACATAAACAAAATAATAAATTAAAAAAAATAATTTAAACCTGATATGAATTTAAAGAAAGTAAAATCTTAATAAATGTCATCAATTCATTTTATTATTTTAAATGACAATATCTAACTAGCATCCTCTATCCTTCATAGGTTGAATGGTTTCCAGAAAGATAACGGTGAGCAGTAGACAGTCTTATTCCACAGAAGCTGGGATAACCACATAATAACCCATTGTTTTGTTTGTATCTCTGGTTCAGGTTTTTTGTTGTTGTTGTTGTTGTTGTTGTTGCTGTTGTTAACTTTGATGTTTAGATTCTTTATAGTTCATTAACTTCATTTCCTAATTTTGTTTTAATTTTCCATCTTCCTTTCTCCATTGTATGTCCTCCCAACATGTAGTGATTTGTTAAGAAAACAAATTTGATTATGGTTAGTCACAACTTTAAATTATTCGCTCCTGTCATCTTCAGAAAGTTTCTCAATAAAACCTTTACCCTACAAGAAAAGATTTTTTTTTAAATATTCTTTTTTCTGAACTCACCTTCTTAGATCTCTCTGCCACCCTAACATATTCCATTCTGTATTCTGCCATAACACTTAGGGAATTTTTTTTTTTGAACCCTTATCATAGTCTATTGACATATTGAGATCATGTCACCCTAACTTCATGGGTCCTATAGTCTATTCTAGAGAAAGAGAAAACCAAACTGTCTAAAGGTGTCATTGTGTTGCAGTTAAGGTTGTGTAAGAGGACAATATAAAGCAAATATAATTAAAGAAGCTACAGCTTCTGAGAAAGGATGTTCGTTCTGAGAAAAGAAGGACTACTGAGAAGTCCCCCAGCTTCATCAGTGAGTCTTGTTCTTCCTATAAATCAGTCCCCAGTAGAACCAAAGCACTTGTAGCTCTGAAATGTTACAAGCATGAATGAATAGTTTAATTGTAGGTTTAACAGCTTCTGGAATCAGCTAGAAGATAAGCATCCAGGTACACAGTTGAGAGATTATTTAGCCTCTGGTCTACTTGTATGGAATATTGATGAGCCTGAGGTGAGGAGAACCTTAAAAAATTCCTTGGTTTTGAGTCATGAACTAAAATTAAAAGGGATATTGCTAGATGATCATCTGTGTTTGTTTCTTTTTGTGTCTTGACTAAAAATGCAATGTGACCAGTTACCTCCAGATTCTGTTAGTGTGTGCCTCCTTGCAATAATGGATGATAACCTCAAACTGTGAGTGAGAGCTTAGTCTTCCTTCCCTCAAGTTACTTTTGTCAAAGTATCATATCACACAGCAAGAGGAAACATAATTAAGACACTGTGTGATGTACTTTTCCTTATAAGTTAATGTTTTATTTTTATCTTTACATTTCTTGTTTAACTAATATCTTATGTCTTCTGTTGAATGTGTACCTGATGCATTAAAAATCACATCAATTGCTGTCACATGAATTTTGATTCTTCACTTCCTTCCTTCCTTTATCCCACTGTGTTTTCTTTCCTTTATGTATCTTTATGTTCTTAGTAATTTCTGTAGAATGAAGTATGTACTCATTAGATTTTTTAAATGAATAAATTCTTTCTTTTCTTTTTTTTTTTTTTTTTTTTTTTTTTTTGCAATACAGTTCAGTTCTACATATCAGGCACAGATTCCCTTGTTCTCCCCCCTCACGTCCCCCTCACGCCCCCCTCACCTTCCCCCAGCCCATCCCCTATTCCCACCTCCTCCAGAGCAAAGCCTCTCCCATGGACTGAGATCAACCTGGTAGACTCAGTCCAAGCTGGTCCAGTCCCCTCCTCCCAGACCAAGCCAAGCGACCCTGCCTAGGCCCCAGGTTTCAAACAGCCAACTCATGCAATGAGGACAGGACCCAGTCCCACTACCTGGATGGCTCCCAAACAGATCAAGCCAATCAACTGTCTCACCCATTCAGAGGACCTGATCCAGTTGGGGACCCCTCAGCCATTGGTTCATAGTTCATGTGTTTCCATTCGTTTGGCTATTTGTCCCTGTGCTTCATCCAACCTTGGTCTCAACAATTCTTGCTCATATAAACCCTCCTCTTTCTCACTAATTGGACTCCCAGAGCTCCACCCGGGCCTAGCCATGGATCTCTGCATCCAGATCCCTCAGTCATTGGATGGGGTTTCTAGCACGACATTTAGGGTGTTTGGCCATCCCATCACCAGAGTAGGTCAGTTCGGGCTGTCTCTCGACCATTGCCAGCAGTCTGTTGTGGGGGTATCTTTATGGATTTCTGTGGGCCTCTCTAGCACTTTGCTTCTGAGTGAGGTAACCCAGACTCAGAAAGACAAACATGGTATGTACTCACTCATAGGAGGATACTAGATGTGGAACAAGGATGACTGAACTGCAACTCACATCACCAGGGAGGCTACCTGGAAAACAGGACCCCAAGAAAGACACGGGGATCGCCCAATGACAGAGAAATGGAAGAGATCTATATGAACAGCTTGGACATGAGTGGGGGTAATGAAGGACGAGGGTCAAGGGAAAGAGAGCTTAGGGGAGCGGGAGATCCCAGCTGGATCTACAACAGAGAGGGAGAACAAGGAATAGGAGACCATGGTAAATAAAGACCACATGAGAATAGGAAGAAGTAAATGGATAAATTCTTAATTTTCCAAAATTAATTTTTTTTGAATGGACAATGGGAGTTTTTTTTTCTCTCATAAATAGTGTACTTCGGAAGTTCCTTATATGTTGGAACAATTTTAGCAATTTATTAATGTTGTTTGTGGTTTACGTATGCATGATGTCCTTCCTTCCTTCCTTCCTTCCTTCCTCCCTTCCTTCCTTCCTTCCTTTCTTTCTTTCTTTCTTTCTTTCTTTCCTTCCTTCTTTCTTTTTTCTTCAAACATTTTCTTTGTGTAGTCCTAGCTGTACTGGAACTAGCACTGTAGACTAGGTTGGCTACAACACACTTACCTATGTCTCCCAAGTGCTGGGATTAAAGGTTTACAACACCCCCGTCAAGCAACATATATATATTTTTTAATAATTGTGTTTGTGTCTAGGAGAGAGAACTCCATGAAGAATATATGATGGTCAGAGGAAAACAATGTGGAAGAATCTTTTTTCCATCTACTTTTTTTTTATGGGTTGTAGGGATTAAACTCAAGATGTCTGGGCTCCAGAACAAGCACTTTTATATACTGAGACATATCACCATCTCTAGGGCAGAACATTTAAAGAAAAAGACAATAGAACCCTTTATAACAACACACTACATTACCTCATGTACTCAGAGGTAGTGGTTTAGACTTTTTCTTTTCACAGCCACTGTACTTAGAAATAAAGTTGATGAAGGAAACCTTAAAGAAAATAATGTCAAACATTTGGTCTGGGAATTAAATATCCTTAGAGGAAGTTGACTAGCAGTGAAAAGTAGAACTTCATTGATTTACAGATTAAAATAAGTGGTCTCTTTCAGGAGGTCAGGAAAATTACACTTCTAATATGTGGTCTTGTCAAATTTCACTGCAAATATTGTGTGTGTGTTACCAGTTTTAGGTGGTGGAGGAGTGAGGAAAGAAAGGTCAAATCCACAAAATCTGTTAGAATTTGATTTGCAACTTTTTTTTTTTAAATTTGCCAACTGGTCACATTTTCTATGAACATTTTTTGTTTAAGAAAAACATAACTTTTCACAGCTGTCATGGAATAATTTAATTTATTATGGTACAAAGTAGTAAGGAATAGATTCCCACTGAGTATCCCTCCACAATTAGTGCCTTTGTGAAAATGCCCTGTGTCTGAGTCCCAGATTCATACTGCCTGCTGATAAATGTCTTTTGATATAGTTTGGAGCAGTTGAAATTTGATATCATTCTAGGTTTAAACTTTTTTCTCTTTTTTTGTAAATGCTATAGTTCCAGTTAAGAAGCTCCTGAACACAACTGAAGATTGCTAAGGGAGGAACTATTAGCCTCTTCCAAGTATAAGCTTTTTGATTTGGCTATCTAATACAAAGAGCCTAGCCTTGTGACCATATACACACAAAGGACAAAAATGGACTCATCATTTTGTGTGTATTTATTGGGGTGTGTGTGTGTGTGTGTGTGTGTGTGTGTGTGTGTGTATAAAAAGGGACCATAAACTTTAGTTTGGGACACATAGGAGCAATTGGAGGAAGTAGAGAAAAGGGGGATATGATGTTGTAATATTTTAATTGAAACATACTTCAAATTTATTTTAAAAATTTCCTAGACATTCCAATGTACTGAAGAGTCCTCCATAGCTTCTGTACATACACGGGGACACAAGCATTATGCCAAAATTCTGATACATATGTATATATCATTTTCATACATATTTTATAAATATATAATATTTTACTAGAAAATTTTAAATGCAGTCTACTTCATATCAGTGTTTACTTAGTTATGATATAACTGCATCTCTCTTAAAGATATCCAAACAAAATTGACTAATAAAACATTAACAAAACATATTTTATTTTACTGCTAATATTTTATCAGCTACTTGTTTGTATAACAATTAAGTCAAGGTATTCTAGTAAACAAATGGATAATAAAACCTGTAATTCTAAAGTAATATCATCTTAAAGCTATGAACAAATCAACAATGGACAGAGAAACTAATTTTGAGCAATTTAATATAACAAGTAGTTATAGATTAGTATATTCTTAGATTAAAATGTGAGGATAGAAGGTATATAATATTTTTGGTTGTGAGCCTAGCCTTTAACGCTGAGCCATCTGCTACTCACAACTCCAGGGAGGCTACCTAGAAAACAGGACCCCAAGAAAGACACAGGGATTGCCCAATGACAGAGAAATGGATGAGATCTACATGAACAACATCGATGTGAGTGGGGGTAATGAAGGGCAAGGGTCGAGGGAAAGGGAGCTTAGGGGAGCGGGAGATCCCAGCTGGATCAAGAACAGAGAGGGAGAATAAGGAATAAGAGATCATGATAAATGAAGACCACATGAGAATAGGAAAAAGCAAAGTGCTAGAGAGGCCCACAGAAATCCACAAAGATACCCCCACAATAGACTACTGGCAATGGTCAAGAGACAGCCCAAACTGACCTACTCTGGTGATAGGATGGCCAAACATCCTAATTGTCATGCTAGAAACCCCATCCAATGACTGAGGGAAACGGATGCAGAGATCCACAGCCAGGCCCCAGGTGGAGCTCCAGGAGTACAATTGGAGAGAAAGAGGAGGGTTTGTATGAGCGAGAACTGTTGAGACCAAGGTTGGATAAAGCACAGGGACAATTAGCCAAACGAATGGAAACACATGAACTGTGAACCAATAGCTGAGGAACCCCCAACTGGATCAGGCCCTCAGGATAAGTGAGGCAGTTGATTGGCTTGATCTGTTTGGGAGGTCCCCCGGCAGTGGGACCGGGACCTGTCCTCAGTGCATGACCTGGCTGTTTGAAACCAGGGGCTTATACAGGGACACTTGGCTCATCCTGGAAGCAGGGGACTGGACCTGCCTGCACTGAATCTACCAGGTTGAACTCAATCCTCAGGGGAGTCTTTACCTTTGAGGAGATGGAATGAGGGGTGGGCTGGGGGAAGGCAGGGGGGGGGAGAACAAGGGAATCCGTGGCTGATATGTAAAATTAAATTAAATTATAAAATAAAAAAGAAGGTATATAATATTTAAAACTCTACAAAGCTCAATAAATAATCACAGTATGAGCAGTTCTTAATATGTATAACAGTCAGAGCATGAGTTAACCCGACTCAGTTCAGGCAGCTTGTTAAGGATAGGCCTCTAGATATCACATACAGATAATAGGCATGTAGCACATGGACATGTACAACCTCACTATCCTCATAATGGCTTATAGAGTCTTAAAAATAATATTATTAAAATGACCACTCTACTAAAAACAACTTAGAGATTCAATGTAATACCAATGAAAATGCCCACAACATTATTAATAGACATTTTAAAAGAATCCTATAACTCATGTGTAACCAGAAAACACCCCGGCAAAGTTTTACAGCCCTGAGGGGAAAGGCTTCCCCCATGCAAGGATTATAGCTCTGCACCAGGGAGGAAGGTTTCCCCAATGCAAGTGCTAAAGTTCTGAAGGGAAAGGTATCCTGGCTGTCGGGGAGCCAAGAAATACTACAGTCACACCACACAACAAACCCCTCAGAAGAGATTTTTCGGGAGGGAAAACCCCAGCAGGGTGGCTGCCACTCCTCAGAGAAGAAGCAGCAGAGAACTGAGCAGAAGAAAGGGATTTTTTTTTTAAATAAATCTTTGTTTTTCTCAGCGCTGAGGACCCAACCCAGGGCCTTGCGCTTGCTATCCACTGAGCTAAATCCCCAACCCCTGAAGATAGGGATTTTATAGGGCTGCTTGGACGGTGCAGCTTAACAGAGCAGAGATTTCCAGGGTAGGAAATGGTGGGATTTCAAGTCCTGAGCTTGGGGTGAAGCCAGGAATTAGTGGGATTTCAAGCACAGGGATTGGTGAGCTGTCAAATCTAGAGCTTGGGCTTTTAACTCTGTAGAGCTGACCTTGGTCACCTGCATCTGGAGGGGCTGGCCTGTTCTGTGGGTAAAGCCCACTGGTTGGAGGTCCTCAGCGGCAGGGTATGGTCACTCATAGGCCCTCAACAGCTTACATCCTGGATAGCTAAAATAATCCTGAGTAAAAATAATTATACTGGAGGGATTATCATTACAGATTTCAAGATATATTCTTAAGAATTGAATAAAACAAAACAAAACAAAAATAACAACAACAAAAACAGTATGGTGCAGAAATAGAAACAGACATTTAAACCAAAGGAACAAAATAGAAGTCTCAAACATGAATACATTAAAGTACAGATATTTGGTCAAAGCTTCAAAAAACATATACTGGAAAAAGTGTAGCATATTCCACACTGGAAAAATGGATGTCCACATACAGAAGAATGAAATTAGGTCTGTTTCTCTACTCTGCACAAACATTACCTCCGGGTGGAACAAATACACCAATTTGATATCTGGAACAGTAAAATTGCTAGAAGAACACACAGAAGGACCCTTTAAGGTATAGGTGTAGGAAGGAATTTTCAGTGTACATTTTTCCAAACCGTAGGATATGCATCACCAACAGTGAATTCTAACTCAGTATGTGGAATGTAGTGACATAGATGTATTAGTTCTGGTTAACCACTTTTATCAAATATTTTGCTCTGGTGTGGGATGTTGATAATGGGAGGGGTCATACATTTCAAGAGGGAGAGGAGGAGATGGGGAGTTAACTTTACAACATTTGCCATTTAGATCATGATTGTAGATTATTTCAAATATTGAGCTATACTCACATGAAATGCAGTGTGAATACACAAAATGTTTTTTGCTAAAAGCATAAATCCCATGTATTCTATTTATTATTTTGTAAGTGTTGTTACCCAAGTTTGATGGTATTGCTAAAAACTCATTTAAGCCGGGCAGGGGTGGCACATGCCTTTAATCCAAGCACTCTGAAGGCAGAGCCAGGTGGATCTCTGTGAGTTCGAGGCCAGCCTGGTCTACAAAGCGAGTTCCAGGAAAGGCACAAAGCTACACAGAGAAACCCTATCTCGAAAAAAGAAACAAACAAAAAAAATAATTCATTTAAAAATTATTTTAATGTGTGTTCATGTGCATGTGACTGTTCATGAATGTATGTATATGTGTGTGATGTGCATGTGTGTGTAGGATAGTATATGTACATATATGTATGCATGTGTGCATGCTTGTTTGAAGAAGTTTAGAGGAGGTACTGGGTGTCCTCTTCTTTTGTCCCTTTGAATCAGAGTCTCTTTTTGTTCATGAGCCTGAGTGTATTTTCCTGGAGGAGTTTCTCTCCTTCACAGCTATCAACAAGAAAGAACCTGAAAGCTGTTGAAACACTGTGGCATTGCATTACAGATTACTGTTTCTGTCTGGGAACATGGTTTATAAGCAATTGTTATTTAGGATTGTACAGGAATCCTTGCATTTAGCATGCTTAAGTCCCATCAGTTTCATGGATTACTTACTTCTTGAATATTGAGCTGTTCAGGCCTTTTGTTCTCCATCTGCCTGAGAGTAAAGACAAACCATGCACATTGGCTACCACCAGAGGAAGAAGTCTAATGTCTACCTTCCATGTCTAAGCTTCTCTTCTCTTCTCTTCTCTTCTCTTCTCTTCTCTTCTCTTCTCTTCTCTTCTCTTCTCTTCTCTTCTCTTCTCTTCTCTTCTCTTCCCTTCCCTTCCCTTCCCTTCTCTCCTCTCCTCTCCTCTCCTCTCTTCTCCTCTCTTCTCTTTTCTCCTCTCCTCTCCTCTCCTCTCCTCTCCTCTCCTCTTCTCTTCTCTTCTCTCCTCTTCTCTCTTCTTCTCTCCTCTCCTCTCCTCTCCTCTCCTCTTCTCTTCTCTTCTCTTCTCTTCTCTTCTCTTCTCTTCTCTTCTCTTCTCTTCTCTTCTCTTCTCTTCATGTCATCTATTATTTATTATAATTCCCCCTCTACCTCCATTTTTTTACATTCTTCATGTGAATAGCAATGGAAAATAAAACACTGACTGCCTTTTAAATTATTTTCAGAATTTGTTCTTTGCTTATATATGTTTTATTGTGGAAAATCTATTCATTATTGAAGCAAAGTACTGACTTGTGCCTGAGCATTTTGATTCAGTATCTGTTGAACTTTGTTTCTTTTATTGCCTCACCAATATTTTATTTGAATTATTCAGGACTCAGAAAGAAATATATCTATTATTCAAATTTGCTTTAGAAGTTGTAGACTCTTAGATGTTAGAAGTAAATGGCTAATTATACTTCATTCTAATTATAATCAATTACATTTCATGTTTATATTACAAAATAATTACAATTAGTATTACAGTATGTCTAATTTCAGTACTAATATTTACTTTTGCTTGAAAAGTGTTGTAGATTATATTACATGTAGGAACTAATTGTTCATTAGTATTCTTTTATTTCTGTGGATATACTTTGTATCCACAGAATTACATAGTGTACCTAAGAACTCATGAGTGAACCTCCTGTATTCACTTCCCAAATTCCAGAGTTATAGGTGATTCTATTAGAAATTTTTTTCAGAAAACTGCTAAAATAAAATACAATAACATCTATCATTATTTTATTCATTCACAGTCTTCTTCATGAAAAACGTATTTTCTGGAATTCTGATATAGGGAGATATACATTAATAATTAAATGATAAACAAAAGATATTAAATATTTACAAAACATAAAGATAACATAGTTCCACAGGCAAATACATTTAATGTAGTCTGAGCTTGCTCTAAAACTCATATTAGAACAAACACAGTTTTTGAAAATGAAAATAAAGTATTGAATTAGCATTCATTAACCTTTGTTTATTGTTTTTATTTTTTTTTAAGATGAAGTATATACTGCACATAGAACTTCTGGGTTCAAAAGGCCTTCATCCTCTCCAGTATCTAGAACTCCAGGTGCAGCACACTATGCAGGTTGACTTGAAATGATGAAGTTAGTGACATATGTATCCATGAACAAACTGCATTCTATTTTTTTACTTTTATTTTTTTGACAACTTTGTACATATATGCAATGTATTTTGATTACACCTACATCCTCTCCTGTCTCCTCCCCATGCCTATCATTATTTCCTCCTCTCAACTTGTTTGTTTCCTGCATTCATGACCTTTGGTTTTGTTTGTGACCTATTTAGTTTAAGCAAGACCTTCTGTGTGACCACTGGATTAGGACAATTCATTTGAGCCCAAGAGCATAACAAAGGCGATGATTTTTTTCCCCTGTGTCTGTTTGTAAGAAATAACTTAGTGGTGAGGTGTGGTCCAGTTTTAAATTGAGGAAAGATACTGGAAGGTAAAATTCAACTTGAACCAAGTGGATACATGTAGAGGTGATAAAACCTGTTATGAAACTCTCTCTGACTCTAGGACTAGTCAGTAGCATATTTAGCTTCTGTACATCATGAATCTATGAAATCTTAAAGAATTAAAGCTTCTAATGCTGTGATTATGTACTTGGCATTCAGTTCAGATATTGTCATAGATGTGGAGAGAAGATCCTAGTGAATTTTGTTGATCTGAATCACATTAGAAGGTCTTGAATTCTCCCATGCCTGTGGAAAGTTCTACTAGTTATGAACTTTATTTTAAGTTAAACTACTTGAAAAATAGAGACAGAGAAAAAGAGAGAGAAATCATTTTCGTTTTCTAAACCTTATATTCATGGGTCATGTTCTCTTACTCTTCTTATTAAATTCCTTGAACTTTAGTAAAGTTTGCTAGTACAGACCTTATTGAAACCGTTGATTTGTGAAGAACTCTTAAGGCAAGACTTCAAGTATTTCATTAAGTTGGATATTTTCTATTTGTTTTCCTTGGATATCTTTTATTGGTATTAGGCATTTAACTTTAATAAATGTTTTATAAGAATTCCAATTGTTTCAGTCATGGCTGAGCACCAAATTAAAAAAAAAAAGAAAAAACCTTGAGGGCTATTGAAATGATACAGTTTTCTCCTTTAATGTGTTTATACCATGAAATGCATTGATACACAGATACTACCTTACAAGGACCAAACTTTGCATTATCAGTTAAAGTTCCTCATGAAATAGGACCAAATTCTGTTTTTTGTCACCTCAACTGTAAATCACAGGGTATTAATCTCTACCCTGTCTGACACTCAGATTCCATTTCTTCCTTAAAGTGGCATTTAGATCATCATTCAGTATCTCTATATGAAGTTCTCCGATCACAGGCTTCTAGAAAGATTCCTGACACTGATATCTTGTGTAAGATTCCTGGTCTGTTCATTCTCGGTGACCTGTTTATCCTGTTTTGTTTCCTATTGTCCTACTAGCTTTAGCCTATGGTTCTTTCCCTCTATTCTTTGATCTCATGTCCTTGATACTTCCTGGCAAAAGTGCATCAATTATATTTCCTTAATTCAGCGAATTGAGCCACAGTTTTTGCCCTCTTGAACATTCAGGACACTCAGTACATTCTCAGCCACCACAGTATCACCCTAATCCTATAAAGCTAGCCATGTGGGAGTATCAAGTTGATTTCTCTTCTGTGCTTTTGACTTTATGATTGAATTCTACCAAGAAATAAGGCAAATTAGAACTAAAATTATTTATGTGCTTTTACATATCCCTTCTAGAGATATCTTAACTCCTCTAGGTCTCTGTTTCCTAAATTGATCAAGTCATTTCCTGGGAGCAACAGAAATGTATGTCAAACTTTTCTAAAATGTGTACATTCTTTGTGATAGAAACACCTTGAACTATGACAGAAATAAAGAATGTACATTATATATATTATCTCTATATAATACATTCCATCTTATTAAGCAAAGATTAATTTAAATTGGTGTGTGTGTGTGTGTGTGTGTGTGTGTGTGTGTGTGCATTTGTGAAGAGGTGAGAAAGACTGAAAAGATGTAGCTAGCAACATATATAATTGATATATAAAATATAACATGCATTAAAATGTTTATTCTTTAATTCTCTTTAAATACTTTATTTGATTTTATGTATATGACTGTTTTACTTGAATATCTGCCTGTGTTTTGAATCCATGCCTGATGAGGGTTTTGATCTCCTGAACTGACTTTGTGAGTCACTAAATAGGCTTTGGAAATTGAACCCAGGACCTCTGCAAAAGCAGCCAATGTTCTTCACAGCTGAGCAATCTGTCCAGTACTTACTTTACCAATTCTGAAAATTTAAAATTACTGATTTTATCCACAAGGAAAATTTAATGTATGTGCAAATGCTTTTGAGTTTCAGGGCTAAGGGAAAGAGGTGGTATTGACATCTGTGGTATTCACATTTGTATACCTTTATAAAGTGGATGATGAAAGAGACCTTTAGTTATGGGCATTTTCACATTTCTTTAGATTTCAAATATGCAGAAAATGTTAAAATACACTGAAAAAAGGAAGACATATGCATGTTCTCAGTCCCACTGAGCTTACTGTCAGTAATGAGGTAGATTCTCTCAATTCATCATAATTGGGAATGAGGATAACTATAACATGTGTACATGTTGGTTAGTTTTTTGTCAACTTGAAGTACCTCAACTGAGAAAATAACTCTCTTAGATTAGCCTGTGGCCAAGCCAAAGAGACAGTTTCTTGATTAACAACTGATGTGGGGGGTGGTGAGGAGGCCCAGCCACTATGGGTGCTAGGAACCTGAATTGAATTAAAAAGCAGGCTTAACAAGCCAGTAAGCATAATTCCTCTATGCCTTCTGTTTCAGTTTGTGCCTCCAGGTTCCTGCCTTAAGTTCTTGCCTTGACTTCCCTCAGTGGGAGAGTATGACCTGAGAGTTGCAAGCTGCAATAAATCCTTTCCTCTCATAGTGATGTGAATGAGAATGGCTCCTGCAGGCTTGTATGTTTCATCCCAGTGAGTGGAACTATTGGAAATTATTGAGGTGTGCTCTTATTGCAGTAGGTATGGCTTTGTTGGAGAAGGTGTGTCCCTGGAGGTAGGTTTTGAGGTTTTAATCCACATCAGACCCAATCTCCTCCTTTCTCCCTCCCTTCCTCCCTCCCTCCCTCCCTCCTTCCCTCCATCCATCCATCCCCCTTCCCTCCCCCCTCTCTCTATTGTCTGTGGATCAGGACATAAAGCTCTCAGCTACTTCTTCAGTGCTATGCCTGTCTGTTTCTCACCATTATGATCATGGAGTAACCTTCGAAAATTGTAAACCAGCCCCACATTAAACACTTTCTTTTACAAGAGAGTACCTTGGTCATGGTGCCTCTACTCAGCAATCAAACAGTAACTAAGACTCTCCCCAAGGTGATTTCGGCCATGGTGTTTTGTCAGAGCCATAGAAAACCTAAGTAAGACAAGGTAGAAAACAGTACACATGGAAAAGGCAGGAAATACGTCAGTTGTAAGCAAGAGCTAAATTTCAGTTTTCATTTATTATTTACTGTAGCTAGAGTTTTCCTGCCTGGCCCACAGTCAGGAAAAATCTCTCTCACCTGCCAGTCCCACAGCCTCTCAGACCCGACCAAGTAAACACAGAGACTTATATTGGTTACAAAATGTATGGCCGTGGCAGGCTTCTTGCTAACTGTTCTTACAGCTTAAATTAATCCATCTCTATAAATCTATACCTTGCCACGTGGCTCGTGGCTTACCGGCATCTTCACATGCTGTTTGTCATCGTGGCGGCTGGCAGTGTCTCTCTGACTCAGCCTTCCACTTCCCAGCTTTATTCTCCTCCTTGTCCTGCCTACACTTCCTGCCTAGCCAATGACCAATCAGTGTTTTATTTATTGACTAATTGGCAACACATTTGCCATACAGAACATCCCACAGCAATTTACTTTTTTTTTTGGTTTTTCGAGTCAGGGTTTCTCTGTGTAGCTTTGCTGCATCTTTCCTAGAACTCACTTGGTAGCCCAGGCTGGCCTTAAACTCACAGAGATGCACCTGGCTCTGCCTCCTGAGTGCTGGGATTAAAGGCCTGTGCCACCACCACCCGGCTTACATTAATATATTTTATAGCTCAAATTAAATTAAGGCATTGCTGTTTTATTCAAAACGGCATAATTCAAAGGAATATACTCTTTAGACAACTAAATGTGACATATTAGCTAATGAATTGATACAATAAAGTAAGCCATCTCTACTGATGCTTCCATCCTCTCTTACATTAGCGCATGCCTTTGTCTTCAGAGTTTGGAATGAGGTTCTTAACTCAGTGCAGGGATAATAAATCAGCTTCAGTTTGAGCTTGAAAAAATATGCTTTGTGTAAGTGTAATATGTAGCACTTTCTCTATCAGTAATAATATTTCCTCCCATGTTTTCAGACAATTTCACTCCTCTCTCTCCCTCCCACTCTCTTTCTCCCTCCCCCTTCTCTCCCTCCCTCCCTCCTTCTATGCCCTCTTCTCAAGCTATTATTATAGTATATTAACATTGGTTTAAACTGACAATAAATAAAAGGCATCTATGTGATGAAGATATACTGATATGTTTCAAACTTTATGATCGCCCCCAGCATTTGATTTTCATAATGTATACTTTCTGTTATTATCCAATTAATTGTAACACAATATTGGGCATTCAGACTGCCTGGTTTCCATTTACTAGGTTATGAACAGTGGAATTTTATTCTCTGCCTTGGCTCAATACCGTAAATTACTTGGTAGTAATTATCTCGGAATGCATCTCAAACCTTCTCACTTGCTACTTGAATTCCAAGTGAGGTTTTAGTTAAGATATTTCAAAGAACTTATAGCTAGTTTTTTTTTTTTTTTCGTCCTATATTCCAACAAAGAGACAGATTGAAGGAATTTTGGTTCTTTCATGGTGTGTCATTTGAGGAGTTTCTGAACTACTTTCACTAAAAGTACATACAATTCCATAATTTTATCTATGTAAAATTCCATAATGTGTCATTTTTTTGTGCAAGCAACAAAAAAATTTAAACTCCAGAACACTCTAATAACTTCAAATTTGTTATTGAAGTGTTACAACAAGGAATTAAATGTGTCAAGTTTAAGTACAATGGATTGTTGGTGTATATTTCAAAGATATTATCAGTCATGTAAACAGATGAATATATGACTGAGTTTTGCCAGCAGAAAATAGTATGGACTCTCAACGACTCTCTTATAAAGTAAATTATGGTAGCTTTCACAGTTCTTTCTTTTGAAGGACTACTGTACAAATGAAAAGTGATGGCAATGATTCTTGTTCTTATTTTTTTTTTCTGCTCTTTTAGCTTGTATAATCTCAATTAATCCTCATATACTATTAACGTGAACAACCAATGAAGCCAGAGAAATAAATAATTGACCTGTTTTCTTTATAGACACTAAGAAGTACTGGCATCTGGAACAGATTCAAGACATATATAAAAGAGCCAATATTTACTACTGTCCTATGGATAACAGACATTAAAGAAATGGAAGCTGCAGTTAATGATAGAAATCACATTTATATTTTGTGCCTAAAATTATTGTGAGAAGTTTATTCAATGTCAAAGATTGATTTCTAGGCACCCAACTTTAATAAAACGTTGTCCTAGTTTCTTTTATATTGCTGTGATAATGCACCATAATCAAAGGACCCTATAGAAGAGTTTAATGGGGGCTTACAGTTTCAGAGGGTTAGAGTCCATGACTATCATGGTGGTTAGCACAGCAGCAAGTAGGTAGGTATGATATTGGAACAGTAACTGAGAGTTTTCGTTTAATCCACAACTATGAGGCAGAGTGACACTGGGATGGGCAAGGGGTTTTTAAACACCAAAGCTGACCCCCAGTGATATATTTCTTCCCACAATGCCATGCTTTTTTAAAATTTTTTTGGTACTCCAACTAGTGTAATGTTTAATATTGTGTTGATTCAACTTAAAGGAATTTGGAAAGTGGTCAAATAAAACTAAAGGTAAGTAGGAATATCAAGTGGTCAAATAAAACTAAAGGTAAGTAGGAATATCAAGTGGGGAACACTTGATATTCCAATTTTTTTCCACACTAAACTGTAAGTCTCCATCAGTAGAATTGACTACCATTAAGAGAACAACCTAATTTTTTGGAAGAAAAAAAGCATCTAAAAAATTACAAAACTACCAGTATATAAAAGATTAATGAAGGCTTTAAAAATTTCATGTAATTTTATTTTTTGTTGTCATTTATTTATTTTTATATTAAGAAATTTTTTTATTCATTTTATATACTAATCAAAGATCTCCTTCCTCCCTCCTCCCGCCCCTCCAGCCTCCCCCTCCCAAACCACCCCCATTCCCTCCGACAAGAAGGCAAGGCCTTCTATGGAGAGGTACATTTAGTAGAGGCAAGTCCAAGCCCCTCCCCTGCCTTAAGGCTGTGTGAGGTGTCCCATCATAGGTAGTGGGCTCCAAAAAACCTCCTCACACACCGGTGATGGATTCTGATCCTACTGCCAGGGGGCCCCTTAAGCAGAGCAGGGGGCCCCTTAAACAACTGTCTCACTATGCAGAGGGCCTAGCCTAGTCCCATGAAGGCTCCAAGCTGTTGATCCAAATTTCGTGAGTTCCCGCTAGTTTGGTTTGATTGTCTCTGTAGGTTTCCCCATTATGATCCTGATGCCCTTGCTCATAGCATCCCTCTTCTCTCTCTTGGACTGGACTCTTGGAGCTCAGTCTGATGTTTGGCTGTGGATCTCTGCATCTGCTTCCATCCATTACTGGAGAAAGGCTCTATGATGACAGTTAGGGTATTCACCGATCTGATCACTGGAGTAAGCCAATTCAGTTCAAATGCCACACTTCTAAACCTTCCCATCAGCTGGGGACCAACCATTCAAAATATAAGTCTATCCATTCAAACAATCACAAGCATAATTCACGATAATCACAATAAAACTAGCTTTAGTGCCAACCAATAAATGGATGGACAAAGAAAATGTACTCTAACATACAATGGAATATTTACTCACTCATAAAATGTAATCCTTTTTTGGCAATGTCATCTGTAAATCTGAAAGACATTATTTTGTTTGACATGAGTTTGCATAGAGGAGAAAAATAAAGCATGTTCTAAGCCATATGTGCAAACTATAGGGCCGATTAGTAAAGTAAACTAGTTTACTAACATAAACTAGTTAGAAACTAAAGTAGTTGATGAAATATATGACCTCATCTAAAATACATATTCTTTATAAATTAAAATTTTATCTAAGACATATTTTCATAACGAACAAATAAAATTTAAACTTTAAACAAATAAGGAAAACTAACTTATGCTGAAAATCTATAATGAACCTCAACCTCCTTATTTTCTACATCATAGAAAAAGATAACACTGATGTCTTGTCTAAACTTCTGTCACCTGCAATACCATTGATCTAAAAATATCATGACAGCTATTGCTGTAGTAGAGTGGGAGACTAAACTGAGTTTTCTTGCTTTTTTTTTTTTTTTCAATGTCAGGATTTCCTTCCTAAACTAAACTTGCTTTTCTTAATTTTCTGAATTAATTGTTTGAATGGTGCTATATCTACAAAACAACAGCACAACTCCACAGTTAATTTTAATTAGCTAAACATAATGTAGCTGGATGGCAATCAACCAGATGGGGACTTTATAACATTGAACCCATGTGACCCTAAATGGTAATGACCATAAAATAAAGAAGTCTGGATTTTTTTCTTCCCATCCATTTATTTCTGAAAATACAAACATATGACTCTTTGAAATGCTTAGCAGGCATGGTTAGTCTACTTTTATTTTAAACACTGAATGGAAAATGAGAGTTAAGGAAGCTTGTATTAGCAGATCCAGCACATTCAAACCCCACAAAATAATGTGCTGTTGGTCCTATGTAATTTCAGTGTAGTAAGATGCTTTCAAATAGATAATGAACCTTGTGATATCTCTAGAAATAGTGTCATGAAAAATAGTAAAGTCAATAAGATCATAAGAGCATCACTGGCTGATACAGCAAATTCTAATAACTCAGATATGTAATGCTCCACAATATTTCAAGCTTGTGCTCATATTGGTGATTAACTAGAACAAGACGTTGATTCATACATGTGCAATTTCTATAAATTTTTAGCCCTCAAGTTTACCTTTTCTTATGCTTCTTGTAAATAAACTCAGGGACTTGTGCTAGGGAAACTAACTATCAACAGTTGTACCCTAGTCCTCAAGTTTATCTTATGGAGAAGAATCCAATTGATAAATTTCACAAGGATATATTATTAACATACAGCAAAATGCCATTGATTAGAACAGAGATTGGTACATTTTCTCTAAAGGATCAAATAAATAACCGATATTTTAAGCTAGTGGCCCAAATGGTTTCTGTATTTTTAGTACAAGAGCATCTATGATCACTTCACAAGCCAATAAGAAAGGCTATTGTATCAGTTTTGGTTTTCATCATTGGTACCAAGTACTTGGCTTTATTATATACTTAAAGGGGGTGTATAATATTTTGCTTAAAGTTTTGTAGGATCAAGTCTATATTTGATTGATTTCATACACGTGAACAAACCATCATGACAGTTAAGGGACACTCTTTGAGCACATGAACAGTAGGAAATGAGAAGTGACTCTCAATGGAAGGATGATAAAGTACCCAAGGCCAAATTTGTTTTGGTTGCAGTTTTTTTTTTTTAATTTTTATTTTGCAATATAGTTCAGTTCTACATATCAGCCATGGATTCCCTTGGTTGCAGATTTTGAGGTGCCTCTGTAAGTGTGATGTTGTTATTTATCTGGAGATGAAATGGTAGGGAAATGTTTATCATGGGAGAAATAGAGCATTCTAATTTTTATCAGATGTAAGGAAACTGAAAACATGTGACTACATAGCATACCATTGATGAGGGAGCTCGGGTGGCAGCCACAATCAGAACAGTGTCTGTTAAGCAAAATGTTTCCGTTTACTCAGACAAATAACCCAAGCCTGGAAAACAGATTGCTTTTCAAATGAATTTAGCAAGACTGAAAGTAATTGACAGCCCCAGAGATAGAATTCTTCCATTAGTTTACAGAACAGGTACCACGTTTATGTTATTCTGAATATAATATTGTCTCAAGCAGAGTATGCAACAGTGAACTGAGCAATTTACATTAGGTGACAGAAAACATTTTTCTCATTCTGTTTATAATCCTGGGTGACTTTGAAATAAACACACACACACACACACACACACACACACACACACACACGCACACACACACACACTCACTCACACACATGGTCATTCACAACCTTTCAAAATATGTGAGGGAAAGAACAGCCTCTGTGTGTGTGTGCGCGTGTGCGCGTGCGCGCATGCGCACGCACACACATGATTTTGTTTCATTGTTTCTACATACTATCCCATGTTGATCATCTGATAGTTATAATGCTTGACAATTTGAATTACTTATTTTCATATATATATATATATATATATATATATATATATATACTGTGTATATGTGTGTGTTTGCATGCATGTGCCCTGTGAGTCTGTTGAGGTCAGATGAAAACTTGCTAGAGCCAGTTCTCTCCTCTACCATGTGGATCCCAGGATTAGAACCCAGATCATCAGTCTTGTCTGCATGTACCTTTACCCAATGAGCAATCTTGGCTCTTCTTTTAATAATTTTAAGGTAAGATAATTGTATTTAAAAGTTGTATCTCTTATTTAATTTTAAAATATGGGACTATCTGAAAAGAGTTTGCTTTAATGCACCAAGACAACGAACAGCAGCTCTGTAGCTGTCCTTTAGATAAGCCCTAACTTTGCATTGACAGTCCACTCTTAGGCAGAACATTTAGCTACTGATAGGCTTTGCTTCCATCTACACAGACACTATGATCCCCGTCAAGGACACTCAGACCACCAAACCATGAGACCAAACTCAAATCCAGTCAAGGTAAATACAATGGAGACTTTGTAAATGGAAAGCAGAGAGAAAAAAAGAGAAAGAGAAAAAAAAGAAAAAGTGCTATGCCACATTCAGTGGTATGAGCAAGTGCAGACAGAAGCCAGGCTGAAGTTCAGGAGTACCTTTCCTTGGTATTCAGGCAATTCTCCCTTTATGACAGTACACATTCATGCCTATGGTTCCTGTTTTAAAATTCAGAGACCAAGAACTGATCAACAGAAGTGCAAAGTAAAGAGAGAAAGTAGAAGAAGAGGCAGCAGAGTCTCCATATGAAATGATTTTCAAACTTCATGCCAGTATTGGCAGAAAGAATGAATGCTGATAGTAGATGCTTAAAATTGCAGGATAAACAAGGTTAACCACTCTGAAATAGTACCTAAACCCAATGAGGAAGGATGTTTGCATATATTTTAAAGATTCATGTTATCGGGGGGGGGGGGGCTGTGGGGGGAGTAAAGTGTATAGGGTCGTGAACAGTTGTTTCTAGAGGCCAGAGGGTCTGTTCACTCTAAAGTTTAAGTGGCAGGTAGTTGTAAACCAAAGGATTTGGGTCCCAGGAAGTAAACACAAGTCATCTGAAAGAACAGCACATGCTCTTAAGTGCTGGGGCATCTCTCCAACCTTTACACATTCTGAAGAAATGTCATGAACCATGTCAACCCAGGGTTTATCCGTATTGATCACTATACATATACATATACATATACATATACATATACATATACATATACATATACATATATTCAAGGTCTTGTTAGCAGAGACAGAGGGAGGAGAAAGAATGGGAGGGAAGGAAAGAGAGAAAGAGAGAGATGTATTCTTAAGTCAAATAGTTCAAATAATTCAAATGATTATTATTATTATTCCATCTATGTTGAGAGTTGAAGTTTGACTCAATCTCTTGGCTTATTTATTTCCTTATTAAATAAAATTTCTGATCTTATTTTAATGTAGAAACTTCAGTAATTTAAAAATAACATTACTGAATGTCATTATACCACAAAAGTCAAGATGTCAAGTAGTCATTTGGAAACATCAAAACTGGGGGAGGCTCAGTTTAAATCACTTTCTAAGATATTTAGTGTAGGCTTCATAATTTATTCACATTTTTCTGGTCTCCCAAATTTAGCTTGAAAACATGCCAGGGGATATAATTTTCCCCCATAATGTTCTGCTCTTATTTGAAATGCAAATCATTTCAGAGCTATGTCTCACAATATACTGTAACTCTTTCATTTCTACCTGCAAAAACACAAGGAACAGGGATCGAGCTCATTGTTTGTTAATTTTTCTAGTGCTTGAGATGAAATAGAGATTTTTGGCGGACTGCTGGAAAAGAGCCTGACCACGGGGATGGCTGAATCTTCATTTTCTGAGTCTGTATGCTGTCTCTGAATTTTATCATCAATCTTTCTTCTTAATGGAGGGGTTAGATGACTGACAGGCCCACATGAGAAATATGTCTCAGAACTTACAAGCTGTCATTTCTTTTTGCTAAGCAGCACCTTTTGTTAGGGATGATAAAGAAAAAAAAATTCCTCTGAGATTTCATAGTTTAATTCAAACCTCCGGGAGTGAAGTGTTCCCATAGTTACAGCTTTTGTTATCATGCTTATTTTAAATTTTATTTTTTGAATGCCACTCTTTGTGTGATAACATGTTTATTTCTTAGGATGTTTGGGAGAGGTCAATACTGCAATCTGTTACTGTGTAGTAACCTCAGCATGTTCTTTGTTAAAAACTTGAAAGAGAAATTTCTTCACTGCTTGTTGAATTGTTTCATGAGTGCCCTGGCAATTCTTCATTTATTCCTACTGAAGTAACCTCTGCAGCTTTAGACATAGCACTTAGAAATCCCAACCAAATGATGCACATTGGTTTAAGAGGGGCATTTCTTAAGACTATTGTTCTTTATGAGACAGGTGAGATGGTCATAGGTCTCTGAGGAGAAAAATTTTATTTCATTTCAATTTTATGAAAGAGGAAGTTCCAGTAAATTGTTATTAATGATAAATGCTCACCAAGCACCAAATATTCATCAGTTACAGTGAGAAAGTTTGGTAAAATATGAAACTAGATCTTATCTTGTGCCTGCAAAAATTACAGGTTGGGATAGGAATTAATAGAGGCATGCATATCGGTACTTGCTCCGAAATTACACATGTAATGTAAAGTGCATAGGTAAAGGTTGAAAGCAATGAAAATGGAAGATACTAATTTTTTGTTGGGCTCCTGTAAAAAAAATTCAATGAAAAGAAGCGAAGAAGTGGGTTGAACTTTAAGACTAAGCAATTATTCACATACTGATAAGACAGAGGACAGCAGTGAAGGTGAAGGTATGGTCACTTGCAAATTCTCCACGGAACTTTCATTACAGAATGAGCTGAAACACAGGTAGAGACTGTTCCGTCAGGAAATCATATCAGATATGTAACGGGAAGTGATACAAAGGTAGTCGACAAGGACACTTTTCTAAAGATCATGCTTTTTTTTTTTTTTTTGACAGGGTTTCTCTGTGTATCCCTTGCTGTCCTGGAACTCACTCTGTAGACTGGAGACCAGGCTCCCCTGGAACTCACAGAGATCCTCTTGCCTCCATCTCCTACTGCTGATATTAAAGGCATGTTCTACCACTGCCAACTGAAAGTGTTCTTAAGGGCTTCCCTTTCATAGGATGATCTACCAAAATAGTGTAACATAGAGAAAAAAGAAATTGGCCTTCCATATATATATATAAGAATAGCATGTTTTTGCAGGACAGAGCAAGAAGGATGGCCCAATAGGTAAGTTTTAAGAAGACATTACTTAGAAGAATAAAGAAAGAAAAGATCTGGGTGGCTCAGATGCTAAGGAAGGTGTGTGTTTAATCATTCCAGGAGCAACATAAAGGTCACTGGCAGGCTCAAAGCCTAGAGATAGTGGACGCAAAGCCCTCTTGCTGCAGTATTTTGCCTGTGGTGTGATAGTTGGAAGAAATACGGGGAGCAGGCCAGTAGTTTGAAATGTTATTTATTCCTTTAAAGGTAAATGCTAAAGGCTTCCATGAGAGTAATATTGAGGAAAGATGGTTCAGATAACAGTCCTCAGAAAAATCTCAATTTTTATTCTTTCACTTCTCTGGTAAACTATGCTGGCCCTCCACTTTCATGTGTGTCCAAGCCAGAATGGACATTTACATATGAGCACCAACCATGGTGTGTAGCTACTTGCTTCTTCCAGCACAATCTTCTGATGGATCTTATGGTTTGAAGGAAGAAAATAGTGTAGATTAGGAAGAGCACTTTGCTAAAGGCCACACTGGATGGGAAGAGATGATGGGAAAATCCACCTTTTTTGTTCAGGCACTCCTCCAGTTCACACACCCTTTATGTGAAGATCACAAGATGAGAATGGTGTGAGACCAGAGGAAACAGGGCCTATATATTTTTCCTACATATTTTTTAGAGATGCGGTAAAACAGGCCTTGGCATCATGACACCATTCTGCAAGGATCAGCATTCTCTGCTTCACTTTGATGCTATACTAGCTGGTAGAAAGGGAGAATACACCAGGCTTTGAAGAGGGAAAGCATGCCTGATACGGGCACACTAGCAGAACGATTCACTCATGACACAAACAGGTTCAAACTGGTAAATGATTTCCTATCATTCTAATGAATTCTCAAAAAAATGAAACTATTTAACTAGATTCAAAATGGCATTGTTCAACTAGATTTACATTGTGAGTCAGAAAAAAATTAAAAAGTACAGAAGGAAACATGAGAATGAAATGAATATCAGACTATTTAACTCTTCTTTTTATAACACTCTGGACCATTACCATTTATATTCAGTTTTACTTGGAAATTAGATTACAATGACAGATGTTGTTAAGGTGTAGATAGTGAGACTATATTCTGGTTCTCCAAGAGCCACTAATTTAATTGTTTCAGTGATAATGGATATATTTTGAATATCACTGTGAAGAAATAAGGAAAAAAAAAAGAGGTTTTCTGTGATCCCTTTTATGTTCAAGGCATAGGTAACGCCAACCAAAGGTATCCAACATATATCAAACCCCTGAAACTTCCCATCCTAAAGCTGACATTTCAACCACTTCCTTAAATGATGATAAATACTCTAGGCCAAGACATCCAAAAGATGGAATTATCTTATCAAAGTTAATCCTTCACAAAATTGCCACCTGAAAGTTTTATGTCAAAGGCGTGTGGCTAAAGCAGACTCAAATTATGTTAGCTAGGCAAGAGAAGGCAGAGAGAATATAATGTATGAAAGGTTGCTGCTATCTCTAATAGGCTTTTTCCTTTCTGACACAGTTGGTTTAGGCATTCTGTAGGAATCAGCTTGCAGGGTATGTGAACATGTGAAAGAGGGAGATTGCATACATATGCTGCATGTACAGCACACTTTAGGACCATTTAACAATTCTAAACTTGGGTAATTGGGGATTTTATGAGTCTAATTGCCTTCCTAGTTTATCATGAAGATAAAAAAATGGTAAAAATGTAATATGAAAAGGGATTCACACTTATATATGTGTGTGAAGAGATAGAATGCATTCACATAGCTGCAAGGTTCTGTGTGAGCTTGCTTATAAAAATTCAGTGGCTTTCCCAATACTTCTTTCATCCATTTCTGTGCGCAGATTTCACTCTAGGATTTTCATGCAATGACTGATCCCAAGTGATAATTGTTGGCATCTAGATGTTTAATACCAAATGCATTCCAAAGTGTGGCAACACTTAAAAATGAGAATGTATAGTGCAATATGTACAAATAAGAGCAATATAAAATAATATCACAAATGCCCAGCACTATATTGAAATTAAAATGTGGAGCCGGGTGGTGGTGGTGCACACCTTTAATTCCAGCACTCAGGATGCAGAGGCAGGTGGATCCCTGTGAATTTGAGGCCAGCCTGGACTACAGAGTGAGTTCCAGGAAAGGCGCAAAGCTACACAGAGAAACTCTGTCTCAAAAAAACAAAAAAAAAAGTGAGGAAATGCATACATATTATATAGAAAAACTGAAGTATCCATGTTTTTCTGAAATAACTCAAAGCACACGCCTTTTGTTTTTCTTTTGTATGTTTCATCACCAGTTTATACCTATACTTTACAGGGTGATCTATAGAACATGCACCACTTATTATTATTTATTATACAGTAAATTCAAGTGACATTTCAATAAACTGTTGCTTTATCTCCTTCCCCAAAGTTTTTACACAGCTCTTATCCCCTCATTAAAACTTTACTGAACTGTTACAATCTTCAGGCAACAGATTTCCATAGTCATGTGCCTCACAAGACACCATAGCCTCCTTTATTTCTCCCATTATTAACTATAATATATTTTACACATAGTTTTTATTCTCTTTCTTTCTGCCTCAAATATACTGTCTATAACAAATAGAATTTAACATTGTTTCCTGCACATAGCAGATATAAATTATTACTTCTTATGCAAACTATTTTTCTTATAAAAAACTCACCCCAGGACACTGTTATACTATTTTATTTGATGATTGACAAACACACTATGTTAAGCTGGTTATGAGTCTAAGATTATTACATGCATAGCATAAGCCAAAAGTTGTATTAAAAAGGAAAATTTACTTAATTTCTAGTTTCTGATTTTTAAGAAAATGAGCAGGGTAAGGATAAACTTCATATAATTAAACTTAAAGGTGTACTACAAACTTCTATAACACTACTTAGAGAAATACTATAATGAAATAAGAAACTTAAATAAAAGAACTTGAATGAATGTCTGAAAAAAATAGGATGATTTGGACAGGAAGATAAGAATGCTATATCCATTATGAGTTAAATATTGATTCCACAATTTTAGTATTTAATATTACCTTTGTCTTCATCAGGTCTGGTTGCAAGACTCCACAAGGAAACAAAAATCCACAAAGACTGAAGATCCTTATATAAAATCACATAGTAATTTTTATATTACAAGAGGTAAAATGATCCCAGGATATCCTCAAGTCATTTTATTGCATGCTTTCCTGTGGCAACAGTCAGCTCTAGAAAATTTAGTTATGTTACTTTCTTTTGATCTGGTTGTGAAACTACAGATTAAATTGAGATATAGAAATGGAAGTACAGAGCAAAATTAATCCTCAATTGAGAGCAGTTCTGTGAATGAATGTATTCATAGTGGCTAGTCCCAGGATATTTCCCCATACAGAAGACTTTGTATTCTTCACAGCATTGATACACTCCAATCAAAGCCTAATATCTGTAGCAAGGTTCATAGGAACCCACATATACTAAATCTTCCCCTTTCAAACCACTGCCTTTAATTAATAAAATTATGTTGCTTCCACAGTAATTCTACAGAACAACTCCTGCAACTACAACTCAGGGAGCATTGCTGAAGAGTGGGTGCTGTGGAGTAATCCTTTTGTACACTGTGAAGATTTGTAACTGTGATTGGTTTAATAAAAAGCTGATTGGCCAGTAGCCAGGCAGGAATTATAGATGGAACAGCCAAACTAGGAGAATGATGAAAGAAGAAGGGCAGAGTCAGAGGAGATGCCAGCCAGCCTCTGAGGATGTGTAGAAAATGAGGTAACAAGCCATGAGCCACATGGCAAAGCATAGATAAGAAATATGGGTTAATTTAAATGTAAGAGGTAGTTAGTAACAAGCCTGAGCTATTGTCCAAGCATTTGCAATTAATATTAAGCCTCTAAGTGATTATTTGAGAGTGGGTGTGGGACAGGAAAACTCTACCTACAAGTGTTGCTTAAACAGCGCGCTGTTTGTTGCTGACCACCACCTGCGGCAGCCATGCAGGCAGAGGAGAGTGCTGAACAGAAGAATCACTGCCATGGTTACCTTTTTAGAGATTTATTGGGAGGGGGGATAGAGAGGACAGACTGAAGGAAAGAGAGTGCAAAGAGAAGAAGGGGGGCACACAGAGGGCCCACCTGCTCTTTAGGCTGGGATGCCTGTCGCAGGATGGTGATGTAATTAAGGACTGAATCCTTACAACAAGTGGGTGGAAAAATTATAAGAACCAGAGGATGAGGGAGTTTTCTGTAAGTTTGTGCATCTTAGACATGTCAGAAGCTACACCGAAAAAGTATCACCTTCATCATGGCTTAAACATTGAGTTTAGCAAGGACAATAATAATAGAGATGCTGAAGTAGACTGGGGAAGCCCAGATTCCTCAACCCTACACAAACAACTGCCCCCTGTGGGGCATATATGGGCTACAAAGATGTTGCCAAGAGGAAGTTAGACAGATGGAGCCCAAGTTGTTTACACTGAGATTAGATACAAAGATCAGGAGATGATGTCAGTGCATAAACAGCTTGTAAACAAGGAAATGAGTATAGGATGACCTTTAAAGTTATTGGTTGGCTCCTTCCATCCCCTCCTAGGGTTCTGAGATTTTCTGCTATAAAAGAGGCTTACTGCCTAACAATAAACTAGTTCTTGCTTGACTTGACTCCCTGCTGTGTCTGATTGTCTCCAGGTAAGAGGAAGGCTAGGAAACAGAAGAGAAGCACACTTATGTTTCCTTGGTTCCAGGCCACCTCTTCAGAGGTGACCAAAGTTCCCAGCAGGACAAGAACCCACAGCCTCCCACTTAGGAATGCTGAGAGTAGGATAGTCTTCTCCATAGAAGAACATACCAATTGGTTATCCAGTACCAAATGATTAACCCGGAAAGCATAGCCATGAATAACATTATATAAACTGAGTAGCTTATTATAGTAGAATATTATTTTAAGATGTAATACTTTTGTTTTTGTTGTATTTGTTTAGCTCTGTGAAGCTGTGTTAATGTGCCTGTTTAAAACACCTGAGGGTCTAATAAAGTCCTGACCAAAAGCAAGGCAGGAGAAAGGATAGGAGGGGCTGGCAAGCAGATATATATGAAGAAAACTATGAGGAGGGATCGAGCAGCCAGAGAAGGAAGAGGACTCCAGGAGCCAGCCACAGAGTAAGAGTAAGATACAGAAGTAAGAGGACAGAGGCAAAAGGTAGATGGGATAAGTTAAAGAAAGCTGGCTAGAAACTAAGCCAAACTAAGGCTGGGCATTCATAAGTAGAATAAGCCTGTTTGAGATTTTTTTGGGAGCTAAGTGGTGGGCCCACAAAAGAATAATGAAGAGTTAAAAAAACAACAATAGGCCAGGTGGTGGTGGCACGCCTTTAATCCCAGCACTCGGGAGGCAGAGGCAGGTGGATCTTTGTGAGTTCGAGGCCAGCCTGGTCTACAGAGCGAGCTCCAGGAAAGGCGCAAAGCTACACAGAGAAACCCTGTCTTGAAAAATAAAAACAAAACAAAAAAAACCAACCAAACAAACAAACAAAAACCAACAACAGTTGCTTATACTTATTCATTTATATATATATATATATTAAATATATATTTATATATATATATAACAAAAATTAATGAAAAGGGGTATAAATGTGAAGTAGGACAAGCAGGGGTATATAGGTGGATTTGGAGGGAGGAAAGTAAAAGGGGAAATGTTATAATTATACATCTCAAAAATAAAAGAAGTTTATGAAAATGTTGTAATATGAATTGGCTGCTCTCCTTCATCATATATCTCTGGCTTTTTTTTTCTCTAAAATCTACTTAATTTTCCATGTTATTTATTTACTTGATTTCCCTGGTTACTCTTTCTTTAATGCCCAATTATGCTCAACATTGTTTTTAGAAATGCTTCAGATTTAAGTCTTTTTTAGACTTTTAAATTCTCTTTAAAATATTTTCCCTGTTAATTTTGAATGTTTTTCTGCTTTATTCAACATGCAACAAACATTAAAGAACCTAGAATAAAACAAAGGGATAATTTGAAATATAACTGTGGAGAAAGGTTATTTTGTTTTTATTGTGAGTATGATGGCATTTAGGTTGTTATAGGATGAATTTAATACTTTACACAAAAGTCCCTAAATTCTGAAGACTGAATAACACAATTAACAATTTCAGAATGAATATTTTTGGTATGAAAATGGAAGGTAGATGAAGTTCAAGATTCAGAGCCTGAAGGTTACAAAATGAATAAACAAAATAGGAAAAAGAGCCTCTCTTCTCCAGGAAACAACAGGATAGGAAATAATAATATCATATGGACCAAGGTAGGAGGAATGTGTGACACAATAAAGAGGAGCAATAACATTTAATAGAGGAATATATGGTCTTCGTGAATGAAATATATACACAGTGAAGTATTGAGTTCTTCATCAGTAGAAATAATTGTGTAGTTGTTTATCTGTGACTTCCATAAGATTCTCTAGAAAAGCAGAGGTCAATATGTTAGACAGCATAGTAAGCTTCTTGAATAGGTTTTATAGCAGAGGGAGCATTTGCAATCTAATTAATTGTCTATCTACACTTTAAACTGCAGCCCAGAGTCTCGCTGATCATTAAATGGTGTATGTAATATTTGCCATGTTTTGAGTTTGATTGGTGTTAAAGGTTTTAAATCACCAGCCATTTCCTCATCATTCCATATATATAATGCTATTTTAAGTACTTTCCTCTTTTCTGATTATGAAAAAAAAAAAAAACAAACAGAAAGAAAAAAGAAGAAAGGAAGGGAGGGAGGGAAGGAGGAAGGGAGGGAGGGAGGGAAAATAAATCAGTATCATTAAGAAAGGTTGTCATTGGTTTCCTGAAATAAAACATAAATGGTGTATGGAAATCATCCAGGGCTGTGGTGTGTGATTTTTTTGTTATTTTTCACTGTACTGAATTTTTGTAAGATCTTTGTTGATCTGATCTTTAGTGTACACTGTGCTTATGAATCTGCTCATTTGAGGCCCTTGACAAATAGCATCCAGCTCTCTTTGTGACAATTGCCAGAAGGATAGTCTGCATG